>NC_052146.1:116041797-116319519 GCF_902713615.1 Scyliorhinus canicula
CGCATACTACGCCCAATGGGTTCCCAACTACGCTGACAGGGCCCGTCCCCTCATGCAAACCACGACCTTCCCGCCGTCGACGGAGGCCTGCCAGGCCTTTAGCCGCATCAAAGCGGACATCGCAAAGGCCACGATGCGCGCCATCGACGAGGCCCTCCCCTTCCAGGTCGAGAACGACGCATCAGAAGTAGCTCTGGCGGCCACCCTGAACCAAGCGGGCAGACCCGTGGCCTTCTTCTCCAGAACCCTCCAGGCTTCCGAACTCCGCAACCCCTCAGTGGAAAAGGAAGCCCAGGCCATAGTCGAAGCCGTGCGACATTGGAGGCACTATTTGGCCGGCAGGAGGTTTACCCTCCTCACAGACCAACGGTCAGTAGCCTTCATGTTTGATAATGCACAGAGGGGCAAGATCAAAAATGACAAGATTTTACAGTGGCGGATCGAGTTGTCCACGTACAACTATGATATCTTGTATCGTCCTGGGAAGCTCAATGAGCCTCCTGATGCCCTGCCCCGCGGTACCTGCGCCAGCGCGCAGACAGACCGCCTCCGCACCCTACACGCAGACCTCTGCCATCCAGGGGTGACCCGCCTACACCATTTCATTAAGGCCCGCAACCTGCCCTACTCCATCGAGGAAGTCAGGTCAGTAACCCGTGACTGCCACATCTGTGCCGAGTGCAAACCACACTTCTACCGCCCCGAGCGCGCACACCTGATCAAAGCATCACGCCCCTTCGAACGTCTTAGCATTGACTTCAAGGGGCCCCTTCCCTCTAACAACCGCAACAATTACTTCCTGGCGGTTATCGACGAACACTCCCGCTTCCCCTTCGCCATTCCCTGTCCCGACATGACCACATCGACCGTCATTAAGGCCCTACTCTCCATCTTCTCACTGTTCGGCTACCCCGCGTACATACACAGCGATCGGGGGTCCTCATTTATGAGCGACGAGCTGCGTCAATTCCTGCTCGACAGGGGCATCGCCTCTAGCAGGACGACCAGCTATAACCCCCGGGGTAACGGACAGGTCGAGCGGGAGAATGGTACCATCTGGAAGACCATACTACTGGCCCTCCGGTCCAGAAATCTCCCTATTTCCCGATGGCAAGAGGTGATCCCCGATGCACTGCACTCTATCCGCTCACTCCTCTGTACTGCAACTAATCAGACACCTCATGAACGTCTTCTTGTTTTCCCCAGGAAGTCATCCTCCGGATCCCCTCTCCCGACTTGGCTGGTCACCCCCGGGCCCATCTTGCTCCGGAAGCATGTGCGGGTGCACAAGTCCAACCCGTTGGTGGAGCATGTCCAGTTACTCCACGCTAACCCGCAGTACGTGTATGTGGAGTACCCCGACGGTCGGCAGGACACGGTCTCCCTCCGGGACCTGGCACCCGCCGGCATGTGGACCCCCCCCCAACACAGACCCCCCCCTCCCCTTTTTCACCCCAGCACCCCACTCAGCTTCCCCATCCCTCATCCATGGCTTCTCCGCGGCCAGCTCAGGTGACGGAGACTACTCGAAGTCCATCGCTCCCGGACTCCAGGACATCAGCAGGACCATCAGCCGATCCGACGACAACTCCTCCATTGCGGCGCTCTGCCAGGACGTCAAGGACCACCAAAAGACTGATCAAATCCTTCTAGAGTTCTACAGCCCCATGGACTTTTTTTTGTCCATAAATATCGTTATGTCTGGGCCAGTGGGACGCCCCCAAATTCGATAAGGGTAAGGAGAGAAAATTTATTCTCCCGACGGCTACTCATATCACCAGATCTCCCCCCCCCCCCCCCCCCCCCCCACCCTGGGTCTCGTTCACACCCCCGCCTTCCTTCTCCACAAGGAGTGAATGTGGTGATATGATCTGCATACTTGTCTGCCATTGGGCCAGAACGTCGGCTTACCATTGGCCCTGGTCGGTCATGTGCCTCTCGAACGATTGGCCGAGAGGCTGAGTTAACCACGCCTCTATTAACGAGGTATAAATGGTCAGATGCCTGACGATCTTCCCTTTCCATTGCAGACAATCGCAGAGCTGTGTTCTAGTCAATTAAGGCCAGACTTTGGTAAAACACTCGCCTCGCGTACAATTGATGGTACATAAGGGAGTCCAGACGGCAAGAGAGGCCGATGTCTTGGCCTTTGCCTCCCTGGTAGCCCGAGACGAATCTTGTTGGAATGGAGGAACTGGAGGCCACCAAAACCCGGGATATGGGTAAACGACCTTCTGGAATTCCTGAAGCTGAAAAATATTGGGCGGGATTCTCCGACCCCCTGCTGGGTTGGAGAATCGCTGGGGGTCGGCGTGAATTCCACCCCCGCCGTCCTCCGAATTCTCTGGCCCCCCCAAAAGTCAGCGAGGCGTGAATCGCGCCGCCCGACTCGGGGAATGGTGGGAACCGGAGCTACACTCTGGACCCCGGGGCTGCCCGAATTCTCCCGGCCGGATGGGCCGAAGTCCTGCCTACCCGGCGTAAATTAAACCACCTTATATAACGGCGTCAACCAGTGCTGATGGATGACGCCGGACAGCGCGGAGGTAGTTCAAGGTGTGGGGTGGCCGCAGGAGAAGTGACGCAGTGGCCGCAGTCTGTGTATGTGTGTGTGTGTGTGTGTGGGGGGGGGGGGGGCTGCTGGGGAGGGGGGTGAGGGCGAGTGTCAGGGTGGGGGGGGCGAGTGCCGGGGAGGGGGTAGAGGGTGAGTGCCGGGGAGAGGGGGCGAGTGTCGGGGAAGGGGGAGAGGGTGAGGGCCAGGGAGGGGGGAGAGCGCGAGTGTCAGGGAGAGGGGGAGAGGGCGAGTGCCGGGGAAGGGGGAGAGGGCGAGTGTCGGGGAGGGGGGAGAGGGCGAGTGCTGGGGAGGGGGGGGGGGCGAGTGCCGGGGAGGGGGGAGAAAGTGCCGGGGAGGGGGGAGAGGGCGAGTGCCAGGGAGGGGGGAGAGGGCGACTGCCGGGGAAGGGGGAGAGGGTGAGGGCCAGGGAGGGGGGGAGTGCCAGAGAGGGGGGGCGAGTGCCGGTGAGGGGGGGAGTGCTGGGGAGGGGGGCGAGTTCCGTGGAGGGGGGGCGAGTGCCGGGCAGTGGGGGCGAGTGCCTGGGAGGGGGAGGGCGAGTGCCGGGGAGGGGGGAGAGGGCGAGTGCCGGGGAGGGGGGGGGGGGGGGTGAGTGCCTGGGAGGGGGGAGTGCCGCGGAGGGGGAAGACGGCGAGTGCCGGGGAATGGGGTTGAGCGCCAGGGAGGGGGGAAAGGGCGAGTGCCAGGGAGGGGGGAGAGGGCGAGTGCCGGGGAGTGGGGAGAGGGCGAGTACCAGGGAGGGGGGAGAGGGCGAGTGCCGGGATGGCGGGAGAGGGCGAGTGCCGGGGAGGGGGGAGAGGGCGAGTGCCGGGGATGGGGGAGAGGGCGAGTGCCGGGATGGCGGGAGAGGGCGAGTGCCGGGGAGGGGGTGAAAGGACGATTGCCGTGGAGGGTGGTGAGTGCCAGGGAGGGGGGGAGAAGTGAGTGCCAGGGAGGGGGGTGAGTCCGGGAGGGGGGAGAGTGCGAGTGCCGGGGAGGGGGGAGAGGGTGAGTGCTGGGGAGGGGGGAGAGGGTGAGTGCTGGGGAGGGGGGAGAGGGTGAGTGCTGGGGAGGGGGGAGAGGGCGAGTGCTGGGGAGGGGGGGGGGGGCGAGAGCCGGGGAGGGGGGAGAGGACGTGTGCCGGGGAGGGGGGAGAGGGCGAGTGCCGGGGAGGGGGGGAGGGGGCGAGTGCCGCGGAGGGGGGAGAGGGCGAGTGCCGGGATGGCGGGAGAGGGCGAGTGCCGGGGAGGGGGGAGAGAGCGAGTGCCGGGGAGGGGGGAGAGGGTGAGGGCCAGGGAGGGGGAAGAGGGCGAGTGCCGGGAGGTGGGAGAGGGCGAGTGCCGGGGAGAGGGGAGAGGGCAAGTGCCGGGGAGGGAGGAGAGGGCGAATGCCGGGGAGGGGGGTGAGTGCCGGGGAGGTGGGAGAGGGCGAGTGCCGGGGAGGGGGGAGAGGGCGAATGCCGGGGAGGGGGGTGAGTGCCGGGGAGGGGGAGAGGGGTGAGTGCTGGGGAGGGGGGAGAGGGCGAGTGCTGGGGAGGGGGGTGAGTGCCGGGGAGGGGGGAGAGGGTGAGTGCTGGGGAGGGGGGGGGGGGCGAGAGCCGGGGAGGGGGGAGAGGACCTGTGCCGGGGAGGGGGGAGAGGACGAGTGCCGGGGAGGGGGGGAGAGGGCGAGTGCCGGGGAGGGGGGAGGGGGCGAGCGCCGGGGAGGGGGGAGAGGGCGAGTGCCGGGATGGGGGGGAGAGGGCGAGTGCCGGGGAGGGGGGAGGGGGCGAGTGCCGGGGAGGGGGGAGAGGGCGAGTGCCGGGGAGTGGAGGGCGAGTGCCGGGGAGGGGGGAGAGGGCAAGTGCCGGGGAGGGGGAGAGGGCGAGTGCCGGGGAGGGGGGAGGGGGCGAGTGCCGGGAGGGGGGAGGGGGCGAGTGCCGGGGAGGGGGGAGAGGGCGTGTGCCGGGGATGGGGGTGAGTGCCGGGGAGGTGGGAGAGGGCGAGTGCCGGGGATGGGGGTGAGTGCCGGGGAGGTGGGAGAGGGCGAGTGCCGGGGAGGGGGGAGAGGGCAAGTGCCGGGGAGGGAGGAGAGGGCGATTGCCGGGGAGGGGGGTGAGTGCCGGGGAGGTGGGAGAGGGCGAATGCCGGGGAGGGGGGAGAGGGCGAATGCCGGGGAGGGGGGTGAGTGCCGGGGAGGGTGGAGAGGGCAAGTGCCGGGGAGTGGGGAGAGGGCCAGTGTCGGGGTGGGGGGAGAGGGCGAGTGCCGGGGAGTGGGGGTGAGTCCGGGAGGGGGGGAGAGAGCGAATGCCGGGGAGCGGGGAGAGGGCGCGTGTCGGGGAGGGGGGCAAGTGCCGGGGAGGGGGGAGAGGGCGAATGTCGGGGACGGGGGAGAGGGCAAGTGTCGGGGAGGGGGGAGAGGGTGAGGGCCAGGGAGGGGGAAGAGTGCGAGTGCCGGGGAGGGGGGAGAGGGCGAGTGTCGGGGAGGGGGGGAGGGCGAGAGCTGGGGAGGGGGGGGCGAGTGCCGGGGAGGAGGAGAGGGCGAGTGCCAGGGAAGGGGGAGAGGGTGAGGGCCAGGGAGGGGGAAGAGGGCGAGTGCCGGGGAGGGGGGGGAGAGGGTGAGGGCCAGGGAGGGGGAAGAGGGCGAGTGCTGGGGAGGGGCGGCGAGTGCCGGGGAGGGGGGGAGAGGGCGAGTACCAGGGAAGGGGCAGAGGGTGAGGACTAGAGAGGGGGGAGAGGGTGAGTGTCAGGGAAGGGGCAGAGGGTGAGGACTAGAGAGGGGGGAGAGGGGGGCGAGTGCCGGGGACGGGGGGAGTGCCGGGGAGGGGGGGGCGAGTGCCGGGGGGGGGGGAGGGCCGGGGAGGGGGGGTGAGTGCCGTGGAGGGGGGGGGGCGAGTGCCGGGGAGGGGGGCCGAGTGCCGGGGAGGGAGGAGAGGGCGAGTGCCATGGAGTGGGGGCGAGTGCCTGGGAGGGGGGGGGCGAGTGCCGGGGAGGGGGGCCGATTGCCGGGGAGGGGGGTGAGGGCGAGAGCGGGGAGTGGGGGAGTGCGGGGAGGGGGGGCGGGTGCCGTGGAGGGGGGGAGTGCCGGGGAGGGGGGCCGAGTGCCGGGGAGTGGGGAGAGGGCAAGTGCCGGGGAGTGGGTGCGAGTGCCTGGGAGGGGGGGCGAGTGCCGGGGAGGGGGGAGAAAGTGCCGGGGAGGGGGGAGAGGGTGAGTGCCAGGGAGGGGGGAGAGGGCGACTGCCGGGGAAGGGGAGAGGGTGAGGCCCAGGGAGGGGGGGAGTGCCAGAGAGGGGGGGCGAGTGCGGTGAGGGGGGGAGTGCTGGGGAGGGGGGCGAGTTCCGTGGAGGGGGGGCGAGTGCCGGGCAGTGGGGGCGAGTGCCTGGGAGGGGGAGGGCGAGTGCCGGGGAGGGGGGAGAGGGCGAGTGCCGGGGAGGGGGGGGGTGAGTGCCTGGGAGGGGGGGAGTGCCGCGGAGGGGGAAGACGGCGAGTGCCGGGGAATGGGGTTGAGCGCCAGGGAGGGGGGGAAAGGGCGAGGGCCGGGGAGGGGGGAGAGGGCGAGTGCCGGGGACGTGGGGATGAGGGCGAGTACCAGGGAGGGGGGAGAGGGCAAGTGCCGGGATGGCGGGAGAGGGCGAGTGCCGGGGAGGGGGGGGAGAGGGCGAGTGCCGGGGATGGGGGAGAGGGCGAGTGCCGGGATGGCGGGAGAGGGCGTGTGCCGGGGAGGGGGTGAAAGGACGATTGCCGTGGAGGGTGGTGAGTGCCAGGGAGGGGGGGAGAAGTGAGTGCCAGGGAGGGGGGGTGAGTCCGGGAGGGGGGAGAGGGCGAGTGCCGGGGAGGGGGGAGAGGGCAAGTGCTGGGGAGGGGGGAGAGGGTGAGTGCCGGGGAGGGGGGAGAGGGTGAGTGCTGGGGAGGGGGGAGAGGGCGAGTGCTGGGGAGGGGGGGGGGGGGGCGAGAGCCGGAGAGGGGGGAGAGGACGTGTGCCGGGGAGGGGGGAGAGGGCGAGTGCCGGGGAGGGGGGAGGGGGCGAGTGCCGCGGAGGGGGGAGAGGGCGAGTGCCGGGATGGCGGGAGAGGGCGAGTGCCGGGGAGGGGAGAGAGAGCGAGTGCCGGGGAGGGGGGAGAGGGTGAGGGCCAGGGAGGGGGAAGAGGGCGAGTGCCGGGGAGGTGGGAGAGGGCGAGTGCCGGGGAGGGGGGAGAGGGCAAGTGCCGGGGAGGGAGGAGAGGGCGAATGCCGGGGAGGGGGGTGAGTGCCGGGGAGGTGGGAGAGGGCGAGTGCCGGGGAGGGGGGAGAGAGCGAATGCCGGGGAGGGGGGTGAGTGCCGGGGAGGGGGGAGAGGGTGAGTGCTGGGGAGGGGGGAGAGGGCGAGTGCTGGGGAGGGGGGTGAGTGCCGGGGAGGGGGGGAGAGGGTGAGGGCTGGGGAGGGGGGGGGGGCGAGTGCCGGGGAGGGGAGAGGGGGCGAGTGCCGGGGAGGGGGGAGAGGGCGAGTGCCGGGATGGCGGGAGAGGGCGAGTGCCGGGGAGGGGGGAGGGGGCGAGTGCCGGGGAGGGGGGGGAGGGCGAGTGCCGGGATGGCGGGAGAGGGCGAGTGCCGGGGAGGGGGGAGAGGGCGAGTGCCGGGGAGGGGGGAGAGGGCGAGTGCCGGGGAGGGGGGAGGGGGCGAGTGCCGGTGAGGGGGGAGAGGGCGAGTGCCGGGATGGCGGGAGAGGGCGAGTGCCGGGGAGGGGGGAGAGGGCGAGTGCCGGGGATGGGGGTGAGTGCCGGGGAGGTGGGAGAGGGCGAGTGCCGGGGATGGGGGTGAGTGCCGGGGAGGTGGGAGAGGGCGAGTGCCGGGGAGGGGGGAGAGGGCAAGTGCCGGGGAGGGAGGAGAGGGCGAATGCGGGGAGGGGGGTGAGTGCCGGGGAGGTGGGAGAGGGCGAATGCCGGGGAGGGGGGAGAGGGCGAATGCCGGGGAGGGGGTGAGTGCCAGGGAGGGTGGAGAGGGCAAGTGCCGGGGAGTGGGGAGAGGGCCAGTGTCGGGGAGGGGGGAGAGGGCGAGTGCCGGGGAGTGGGGGTGAGTCCGGGAGGGGGGAGAGAGCGAATGCCGGGGAGGGGGGAGAGGGCGCGTGTCGGGGAGGGGGGCAAGTGCCGGGGAGTGGGGGTGAGTCCGGGAGGAGGGTGAGGGCGAGTGCCGGGGAGGAGGGAGAGGGCGCGTGTCGGGGAGGGGGGAGAGGGCGAGTGTCGGGGAGGGGGGAGAGGGCGCGTGTCGGGGAGGGGGGCAAGTGCCGGGGAGTGGGGGTGAGTCCGGGAGGAGGGTGAGGGCGAGTGCCGGGGAGGAGGGGGGGGCGAGTGCCAGGGAGGGGGGGCGAGTTCCGGGGTGAGGGGAGAGGGCGAGGGAGGTCGTCCACCTGGCCAGGTGCCAGCCTCCAACAGTCACGCCCATGCAGCCCATGGTGCCTGGCTGCGGGAGGGATGGGGGGCCGGAGGCTATGGGCAATGATGACATGTCGTCGTACCCTCCCCACCCACACACCCCCACCCCCTGCAGGCCGTTATGTTTTCTTTTTTTTAAATAAATTTAGAGTACCCAATTATTTTTTCCAATTAAGAGGCAATTTAGAGTGTTCAATCTACCTATCCTGCACATCTTTGGGTTGTGGGGGTGAAACCCACGCAGACACGGGGAGAATGTGCAAACTCCTCACGGACAGTGACCCAGGGCCGGGATTCGAACCCGGGTCCTCAGCGCCGTAGGTAGCAATGCTAACCACTGTGCCACCGTGCTGCCCTAACCGTTATGTTTTCTGATCAGCCAGCGACGTTGGCCGCTGTGGCGGCAGCTGCACTTCTACATATTGCCCTGGGGAATGAGGAGGAGCGTGCCAGGGAGGCGGCGCAGGCTGCCGTAGAGGAGCATGCTGCAGAGGGGCAGGTGGAAGCCGCCCAGGCTGGAGGCAGCCGCCAGGCTGGAGGACCGCCCGCCCGACAGAACGAGGAGGAGGAGGAGGAGGTGGTTGCGCCACGGCGACGGACACGCCCGAGGAGGCCCTGTGTGTACCGTGTGTACCGGCCCCGCTCATCGTATCACGACCTCATGCACCGGGAATACAGGAGGAGACTCCAGATGAGCCGGGAAGCCATGGCACACATCTGCCACCTGATGGCACACCTGGCACCGCGTGGCACTGGGGGAGGACACCCTCTCCCCATGTCCATCAAGGCTACAGTGGCCCTGAAACTTTATCCCACGGGGTCATTCCAGACGCCGAGTGGGGACCTGTCCGGCATCTCGCAGGCATCGATGCACCGGTGCATCTGGGCAGTGACAGACGCCCTATATGCCATTGCGGACCCCTAGATCCAGTTCCCTGTGGACCGGGCCAGCCAGGATGCCCGGGAACCGGGCTTCGCTGCCGTGGCCGGGTTTCCCATGGTCCAGGGCGCGATCGATGGGATGCACGTCACCGTGCGGCCACCTGCGGATAACAGGGCCATGTTCACCAATAGGAAGGGGACCTATTCCATGAACATTCAGGTGGTTTGCGACCAGCGCATGATGATCCTGCACGTCTGTGCCCGGTACCCGGGAAGTGTACATGACTCATACGTATTGGCGCCGTCTTACATCCCCGGCTTTTTCGAGGGACGCCAACCCCGGCTGAGGGGCTGGTTGCTGGGCGACAGGGGTTACCCGTTGCGGTTGTGGCTGATTACGCCTATACGGAGGCCACAGACTAACGCAGAGAACAGCTACAACGATGCCCATGCAGCGACCAAGGGTGTGATAGAGAGGTGTTTTGGTCTGCTTAAAATGCGTTTCAGGTGCTTGGACCGCTCTGGAGGGGCCCTCCAGTACTCGCCAGATAGGGGCGGATGCATCATTGTGGTGCGCTGCGTCCTGCACAACATAGCCCAGCAGAGGGGCGATGTGCCGCAGGCAGAGGAGGGGGGAGTGGAGGAGCAGCAGGACGAGGTGCAGTCCTCCCCAGATAAGGAGGATGGGGGCAATGGTCAGGACAGACGGGCTGGACATGGGCGGGTGGCTGCCCACTGTTACCAGCTGGGCAAGAGGGCATGGGACAGGCTGATAGCCACCCGGTTCACTAACTAGGGGGGGCGTGAGAATCGCCGAGTATGGGCACAGACCGCAAACCACGGCACCAGCACACCACCCACATGCACACCACCCCTCCATTGCATATCCACCTGTGGCACGACGGGCTGGGCTCACACGGTCGCCGGTGGGAGCGTGTCTATTGCAGGCCATGGAGGAAGATGCCGACCCGTTCTGCAATGAACTCCTGGCTCCACATCGTTGGACAATGTCTGACCCATGGCCACGGTACAACCCTCCACCCGGACCATCCCTGCATGCGGCCGTGACACTGCAACGCACAGTCCCATCCTCTGCACAGGGGGATGGCGAGGGCGACCTGGGGGTACGGGGGGGGGGGGGGCACACTCACCTGGGGCCAACGTAATACCACCCCTCAAAAACACTTGCGCTCACCTCACACCACACCCCCGCACGCTTCGGTCAGAGCACAAAGGCAGATTAGTATGTGTGAAAGTGATTTGAATGACAAACAATCCATACACGTGCCCGAGCCCCTATAAGTCGTCTGTGCCCTGCACCCGTGCCGACTTACTCAGTGTTTAATTGTTTGGCCATACGGGCCCTTTGACTACATCTAGGTGGTTCCCCAGACGGTGTGTTGTTACTCGTGTCTTAATAAAGCTCGTAATCTCAAGTGTGGAGAAGATGCTTTATTGTGAGTTCGTTCAGTTTCCAGAGCTCGACCTAGAACTACCTTCCAGTGCTAACTACCAGCTTTGCTTGCTGTGTGTGTGTCCTGCTTACCAGCCCGCCTGCTGTGAAGTGTGTCTTGTGTATATGTGTTGCTCCAAGTTCTGCCCTCAGTGAAGTGTGTCCTCACTTCCTGTCCTGATCTATTTATATGGCTCTCCCGTGCTCCCTCTAGTGGTTGCTCAGTTGTGTTGCATCTGGTTAACTTGTGATCACCACATCCCCCTTTTTCTCTTAACATATTTTCTGTACATCGTTAAAGAAAATTGTACATCCTGTCCCGGTGTATTTGTAGCTCTCCCTCTGGTGTTTGCTCTGTTGTTCTGTATCTAGTCAATCTACGATCACCCCATCCCCCTTTTTCTCTTTACATATTTGCTGTACATCATTAAAGAAACAGTATTGAAAACAGTTACTTATGATATGCGTATCTATACAGGTGATGGTGCTATTGCATATTGTACAAAGCCAATGTAGTTATATGTCCAATCTTAATAAAAACATTTATGAGTCCAAACTTGATGAATTTGTTCAGAGCTTTTTTTCTTTTTCTTTTTGTTGTTGATGACGTGGTGATATTGATATTGCAAGTCCGCTGTGAATGTTGTTGGTGTTCCTTGTTATTTTAAGTACCCAATGCATCATCCCGAGGTGTTTGCATGGTCACCTCACTGATGTTGACTGGCATGGCCTTTTTTTTCTGTGCTTGTGGTGTTGATTTATTGTCTCATCCGCCTTGGATGCTGGTGTGCTTGCTCGTTCTGGAGCAGATGTGAGTTTGTGCGATTCATTGTCATCCCATGACATGTTTGTAGTCTTGTCATCGTTTTGCAGTGTGCTGTGGCATTGTCCGTCATGTGCCAAGTAGTGCCATTGTGTACAAGTCGTTGTTTCATTGCTGTTGTTTCTGTCGTTCTTGTTTTTGTTGTTTTCGTTGCCGT
Organism: Scyliorhinus canicula; assembly: GCF_902713615.1. Classification (NCBI taxonomy): domain Eukaryota; kingdom Metazoa; phylum Chordata; class Chondrichthyes; order Carcharhiniformes; family Scyliorhinidae; genus Scyliorhinus; species Scyliorhinus canicula. The sequence continues at coordinate 116,053,050 of NC_052146.1, forward strand.
ACTTGTCGCTGTTTTTGTCGTTTCCGTCTTTGGTGTTGGCACTATCGTTGTTCCAGACTTTGTTGTGTTTGTTGCCATTCTTGTTGTTGCTGTCTCTGTCGTTGTCGCTATCTTTGTGCCTGACTTTGTTGTTTGTCTTGTCGCGCTTCATGTTGCTTTTATTCTTGCTGTTGTCGTTCTCGTTTCTGCTGTGCTTCTTGCTATTGTTGTTGGTCTTGTCGCGCTTCATGTTGTTTTTGTTCTTGCTGTGTTTCTTTTGACTTTTGTTTTTTTTCTTATACTCTATGAGTGTCCCGAGTGGATAATTTGAGTCATTGAGCATTTCGTCTCGAGTGTGGTGCGAATGATCTGATGTTGCATCGGTGCAGGTGACATCAATCAGTTGCGGAGAATTGGATTCCTCATCTTTGCTTTTGTTGTGCTCCTCTTCCGGAGTCAAATTCCTCTCGATTTCATTTGACGCGGTGTCTGTGGACTCTTGCCGCTCCTCTTCTGGAGTCAATACCTCCATGATTACAATTGACGTGGTGTCTGTGGACTCTCGGCGCTCCTCTTCTGGAGTTAAAATCTTCATGATTTCTGTTGATGTTATCTCACTGGACTCCAGGTGCTCCTCTTCTGGAGTCTGAATCTGCATGGCTTCTTTCGGCGTTGTCTCTCTGGACTCCAGGTGCCCCTCTTCTGGAGTCAAAATCTGCATGTTTTCTTTCGGCATCGTCTCTCTGGACTGTTGGGTGGCCCGACTCTGTGCTTCTGTACAGACAAGCTGAGAACTGTCAGTCTCGCTGTGATCCTGTACGTCGAGTGCGATCACCTTGTTACTGTTCTCGCTCTGTGCGTCGGTACAGACAAGCTGAGAACTGTCAGTCTCGCTGTGATCCTGTACGTCGAGTGTGATCATCTTGTCACTGTCTTCGCATGCAGTGGGTAGAGGTGCATTGTCGTCTTCTTGTTCATGTGAGCTTGTCAGACTTTCATAGTCTGCTTGTGGTTGCTCAGATACTGCGGGTTGACCTTCATGGTCTTGTGCATGCATGGTGTCAGTGGTGAGATGTACGTTGTCTTCTTCTTGTTCCTGTGAGCTTGGTAGACTGTCATAGTCTGCTTGCGGTTGCTCAGATACTGCGGGTTTACCTGCATGGTCTTGTTCATGCATGGTGTTCGCCAGGGAGTGTTTGCTTGCATCCCTTTTGGAGTCTTTCATTACTCGCACTGTGGAGCCTGTCATCGCTCGCTCTGTGGAGTCTTCCTGTGCTCTCTGTGTGGCGTCGTCTTCGTCTTGGGTATTGCTGTCATCCAATGTATCGACGAGCTGCCATGGCCTCATGGTGTTGGATTCATCTACCATGAGTAGAGTCGTGTTGAGCTTTGCAACGGTGTCGCTGATGCTGTGATCAGCATGTCCAAATAACTCCTCCATGTCTAAGTAGTGTTCTTTGATACCCATTTCATCTTCGTTGGCTTCTTCTACCACGAGTTGATTCGTGTTGAAGTTTGCGACCGTGTCGCTGATGCTGTGAGAAGCATATCCGACTGACTCAGCTGTGTCTGAGTAGTATTCTTCGAAAAACAAATCATCCTGGTTGGATTCTTCTACCACGAGTTGATTCGTGTTGAACTTTGCGACCGTGTCGCTGATGCTGTGAGAAGCATATCCGACTGACTCAGCTGTGTCTGAGTAGTATTCTTCGAAAAACAAATCATCTTTTGTTGTTTCGGAATTCTTTTTGTTCTCTTCACTTTGGGTGGTGCAGACTGCTTTTTTCAGGGTGTTGTGCAAGTTGTTTTTAACTGTTGGTGTAAGTTCAGGCGTTTTTCTGTGTTCTGAGGCAAGAAAATTTGTGTTTACCACTTTAAGTGTCTTGTTTTCAATTTTCGGGCATTTCCCTTTTAAGTGGGCGTGGTCAGGATTCTCAGACGTCATGACGTCACGCGTTGGCATGACTTGCGCATGCGCAAATCGGCTTTCCTCCTGCACTGTGCGGTTTCGTTCCCATTGCGCATGCGCGGCTTGCGCATGCGCATGACGATCCGCGACGACTTTTTTTGACTGCGCATGCGCATAACGATCGGCGCTGCGATCTTTTTCAAACTGCGCATGCGCGACTTCCGGTTCCGGCGCATGCGCAGACGCGATTTGTAGTTCTTTGCTTACCAGAGACTGCACAATGTGCTCCGACGCCATTTTTTGCCGTTTTTCGCGGATTTCAGCGATTTTACTGTCCCACCAGGACTGCAAAATTCGTAAGTGATCTTCTCTTCCCGATTTGGACAGGGTTTCAGCGTTTTGGCTTTGTGAGAAATTCTTTTTATTTCTTCTTTTTGATCTGTACTTTCCATTCGCGATTTCTTGCTCTCTTCGTGATTTTTTAAGTTTTGCATCACTCAGTCTCTGTGCAGGTTGGACTGTGAGCATGCCTTGCTGTTCAAATTTCTCACAGTACTCTTCAAATTTGTTTAGTACCGTTTGTAAGCTGTTTCTGTCTTCACCTTTTGAGTATTTAAATCCATTATAAACTTTCCAAGCTTCATTTCCTTCGATGAGAATTGCTATTTTAATTTCGTCTGAGGCGGCTGCTGCATCATATGCTATGATAGCGAAATCGAACATTTGTTTAAACCTTTCCCAGACACTTCTTACTTTTCCAGGCGTGTCCAGGTGAAGTGGGTATCCAAGGCACATCCTCTCATCAGCAATGTCTTCCCAAGTCGAATGTCCAGTAGGAGATTTCCATGCCATTCTTGGTTGAGATTTCCATGCCATTTTTTTTTTGTTTTCTGTATCTGCAGCTGAGTTGTCCTGTCATTTTTTTTTTTTTTTTTTTTATAAATTTAGATTACCCAATTATTTTTTCCAATTAAGGGGCAATTTAGCCTGGCCAATCCACCTACTCTGCACATTTTTGGGTTGTGGGGGCGAAACCCACGCAGACACGGGGAGAATGTGCAAACTCCACACGGACAGTGACCCAGAGCCGGGATCGAACCTGGGACCTCAGCGCCGTGAGGCAGTTGTGCTAACCACTAGGCCACCGTGCTGCCCGTAGTTGTCCTGTCATAAGCGTCTGAAATCACTCCTAGGTACCATGTGTTGTTACTCGTGTCTTAATAAAGCTCGTAATCTCAAGTGTGGAGAAGATGCTTTATTGTGAGTTCGTTCAGTTTCCAGAGCTCGACCTAGAACTACCTTCCAGTGCTAACTACCAGCTTTGCTTGCTGTGTGTGTGTCCTGCTTACCAGCCCGCCTGCTGTGAAGTGTGTCTTGTGTATATGTGTTGCTCCAAGTTCTGCCCTCAGTGAAGTGTGTCCTCACTTCCTGTCCTGATCTATTTATATGGCTCTCCCGTGCTCCCTCTAGTGGTTGCTCAGTTGTGTTGCATCTGGTTAACTTGTGATCACCACAGACGGTACAGCAGAACTGGAGGTGGACTCCTGAGATTCCTGCCCTGTGACTCGGGATCCCTTTGGCGGCCGTTTCCTGGGGCGGCCCGGCCTAGATGGGCCAGACTGCGGCTCGGGCGACTGGGATGGCGAGCTGCCAGCCTGTCCTGCCCGTTGCCCACCAGATGCACCTGGGATGGAAGGGGGGGAGTCCGAGGTGCTGTGGTGTTCCGAGACCTCCCCTACAGGGGGACCCGGGACGGGCCCCAGCACCTCCTCCTCCCTCGTGGTGCCCGATGGCTCCCGGGCCACTATATGGGTCAGAGGTGCGAACGGACCAGCCATCCAACCCCCTCCACCCCCCCCCCCCCCCCCGGAGGCCCGCCCTGGTATCGACAAGGGTCTGGACGTTTACAGCCATGGAGCTCAGGGAGTTGCCCACCCCTGTCTGGGCGACGCCGGACAGCACATGGGCAATGGCGCCGATGCCCCCAGCGATGGCCTGCTGAGACTGGGCCATTGCCTGCTGAGACTGGGCCATGGCCTGCTGAGACTGGGCCACTGCCTGCTGAGACTGGGCCACGGCCTGCTGGGACTGGCCCATGGCCTGCTGAGACAGGGCCATGGCCTGCTGAGACAGGGCCAGGGCCTGCTGAGACAGGGCCAGGGCCTGCTGAGACTGGGCCACGGCCTGCTGAGACTGGGCCACTGCCTGCTGAGACTGGGCCATGGCCTGCTGAGACTGGGCCATGGCCTGCTGAGACTGGGCCATGGCCTGCTGAGACTGGGCCACTGCCTGCTGAGGCTGGGCCACGGCCTGCTAAGACTGGGCCATGGCCTGCTGAGACTGGGCCACTGCCTGCTGAGGCTGGGCCACGGCCTGCTGAGACTGGGCCATGGCCTGCTGAGACTGGGCCACGGCCTGCTGAGACTGGGCCACTGCCTGCTGGGACTGGGCCATGGCCTGCTGAGACAGGGCCATGGCCTGCTGAGACTGGGCTACTGCCTGTTGAGACTGGCCCACGGCCTGCTGAGACTGGGCCACGGCCTGCTGAGACTGGGCCACGGCCTGCTGAGACTGGGCCATGGCCTGCTGAGACAGGGCCATGGCATTGAGCACCTCTGCCATCTGCCGCTGGCTCTGGCTCTGGCTCATGGCTGCCTGTGAGAGGGCAGCCATGTCCTGGGCCACAGACGCCGCCTGCACGGAAAGCCCCAGGCCTTGCATACTGCTCCCCATGTCTGACACTGTCGCACCTATTGACTCCACCGCGGACGCCACCCGTGCGGTTTCGGCCTGGATGGCACGCATGACCGTCACCACTTCCAGCTCCTGGACACAGGTGGACTCCTCCACCTGCGTCTGCAGTCGCCACAAGCCGGCCGTCAGCTTCGATCGTTCCTGGTTCGGGAACTGCATCGGATCTATGGGTGGGTGTGGTAATTCTAGGGACCCGAGACCCGTCTGGGCGGCAGATGTTCGCTTGCGCCAGGATGCCCTCTGACCTCCCGGCCCCTCTGCTGCTCCTACCTCCACCTGCTGTACCGGTACCGCTGTGTTGTGCGCGCCAGTAAGTATACCAGAAGCCTCATCACTAAAGTATCCAACCGAGCTGAGTGTCTCTGCGTTGGCGAAGGGTGTTGGAGACAGCAGTGGCGTTGTGGCGTGAGCACATCGTCCAACCCAGAATCCATGGTCCCCTGGGGTGGCGGTACGTGTCCACCCGCCCGCTGTGTGTCACTGTCATGTCTTTCGGTGTCACGTGTGTCGGTGTCCCACCCGGATAGGGGTGTCCTGGGTCGGGGTGTTCTGGGTAGCGGTGTCCTGGGTAGGGCTTTCCTGGGTAGGGCTTTCCTGGGTAGGGCTTTCCTGGGTAGGGGTGTCCTGGGTAGGGCTGCTCTGGGTAGGGGTGTCCGGGGTAGGGCTCTCCTGGGTAGGGCTGTCCTGGGTAGGGGTCTCCTGGGTAGTGGTGTCCTGGGTAGGGCTGTCCTGGGTAGGGGTGTCCTGGGTAGGGGTCTCCTGGGTAGGGGGCCCTGGGTAGGAGGCCCTGGGTAGGGCTGTCCTGGGTAGGGCTGTCCTGGGTAGTGGTGTCCTGGGTCGGGATGTCCTGGGTAGGGCTGTCCTGGGTTGGGATGTCCTGGGTAGGGCTGTCTTGGGTAGGGCTGTCCTGGGTAGGGCTGTCCTGGGTAGGGGTGTCCTGGGTAGTGGTGTCCTGGGTAGGGCTGTCCTGGGTAGGGCTGTCCTGGGTAGGAGTGTCCTGGGTAGGGCTGTCCTGAGTAGGAGTGTCCTGGGTAGGGGTGTCCTGGGTAGTGGTGTCCTGGGTAGGGCTGTCCTGGGTAGGGGTGTCCTGGGTAGTGGTGTCCTGGGTAGGGCTGTCCTGGGTAGTGGTGTCCTGGGTAGGGCTGTCCTGGGTAGGGCTGTCCAGGTTAGGGGTGTCCTGGGTAGGGGTGTCCTGGGTAGGGGTGTCCTGGGTAGGGGTGTCCAGGTTAGGGGTGTCCAGGTTAGGGGTGTCCTGGGTAGGGGTGTCCTGGGTAGGGGTGTCCTGGGTAGGGCTGTCCTGGGTAGGGCTGTCCTGGGTAGTGATGTCCTGGGTAGGGCTGTCCTGGGTAGGGGAGTCCTGGGTAGGGCTGTCCTGGGTAGGGCGGTCCTGGGTAGGAGTGTCCTGGGTAGGGCTGTCCTGGGTAGGGCGGTCCTGGGTAGGAGTGTCCTGGGTAGGGCTGTCCTGGGTAGGGCTGTCCTGGGTAGGAGTGTCCTGGGTAGGGCTGTCCTGGGTAGGGCTGTCCTGGGTAGGGGTGTCCTGGGTAGGGCTGTCCTGGGTAGGAGTGTCCTGGGTAGGGCTGTCCTGGGTAGGGGGGTCCTGGGTAGGGCTGTCCTGGGTAGGGCTGTCCTGGGTAGTGGTGTCCTGGGTAGGACTGTCCTGGGTAGGAGTGTCCTGGGTAGGGGTATCCTGGGTAGGGCTGTCCTGGGTAGGGGGGTCCTGGGTAGGGCTGTCCTGGGTAGGGCTGTCCTGGGTAGTGGTGTCCTGGGTAGGGGTGTCCTGGGTCGGGCTGTCCTGGGTAGGGGTGTCCTGGGTAGGGGTATCCTGGGTAAGGGTGTCCTGTGTAGGGCTGTCCTGGGTAGGGGTGTCCTGGGTAGGGCTGTCCTGGGTAGGAGTGTCCTGGGTAGGGGTGTCCTGGGTAGGGCTGTCCTGGGTAGGGGTGTCCTGGGTAGGGGTATCCTGGGTAGGGGTGTCCTGGGTAGCGGTGTCCTGTGTAGGGGTGTCCTGGGTAGGGATATCCTGGGTAGGGCTGTCCAGGGTAGGGGTATCCTGGGTAGGGTTCTCCTGGGTAGCGGTGTCCTGTGTAGGGGTGTCCTGGGTAGGGATATCCTGGGTAGGGCTGTCCAGGGTTGTGGTGTCCTGGGTAGGGCTGTCCTGGGTAGGGCTGTCCTGGGTAGGGGTATCCTGGGTAGGGTTCTCCTGGGTAGGGGTGTCCTGGTAGGGGTGTCCTGGGTAGTGGTGTCCTGGGTAGGGCTGTCCTGGGTAGGGTTCTCCTGTGTAGGGCTGTCCTGGGTAGGGTTCTCCTGGGTAGGGCTGTCCTGGGTAGGGTTCTCCTGGGTAGGGCTGTCCAGGGTTGTGGTGTCCTGGCCCGGCTGTGACGGGAGCCTATGGCTGCCCCCCTCATCACTGGGTGTCACACGTCGTCTCCGTGTTGCTCCAGGCTTGTACCTGTCACATGGCCGCCCTGGGGCGTCCTGCGGGTGTCACATGCCGGAGGGTCCGGGCCTGTCCCAGTCTCTTGGCCGCCCTGGGGCATCCTGCGGGCGGTTGGCATCCGTGGGGACGGGTGCCTCGATGTTTGGTCCTGCAATACACAATACAGCAGCATGGTTAGACACACAGTCGGAGATCGGGGGAAATGGGGAGGGGGGATATTGGGGAGGGGGGTATGGGGAGGGGGGATATGGGGGAGGGGGGATATGGGGGATATGGGGGAGGGAGGATATTGGGAATGGGGATGGGCGGTGGGGGGTCTCATTTGGTGGTGCGCCCCCGACCTCTGCATCGGCAACCTCCCGGTCCTCGGGTCCGCCTGCCAGTTCCAGGGCCCTCTCCTCAAGAACAGTGAGTGGTCTCTCATCAGCTGGGCCCCCTCCCGTCCTCTCACGCTCCCTGTTGTTGTGTGCGTGCTTCTCCTGTGGGGGGGGGGGGGGGGGGGGTGCCTGGCAGGTGGGTGGCAGGGATAAAGGGTAACAGTGTTAGACAGGGATATACATGCAGGCCGACGGTTGTGCGTATACTGGCATAGGTACGCAGCACATTAGGGCTCGGGTTGGTTGCACCTGGGGGTGTGCCGCACATCGGGGAGGGGGGTACTCACCCTGGCTGCCCTGACGAGGTCATTCACCTTCTTGTGGCATTGCGCGCCTGTCCTTGGTGTTACAGCCACAGCGCTGACTGCCTCTGCCACCTCCCTCCACAGGCGCCGGCTGAGGCGTGGGGCAACCCTGCGGCCGTGTCCGGGCTACAGGGCCTCCCTCCTCTGCTCTACTGCGTCCAGGAGCGCCTCGATGTCGCGCTCCTGGAATCTCGGGGCTGCGTGGCGGGTGGCCATCTTGTCGGATCTCCGGGGGGGGGGGGTGGTGGAGCGGCGTCTTTTGTGCTGTGACGCCGCCTAGCGTTAATGACGCCACGCATCCGCGGCAGGTGGCGCCGTCGCGAATGGTGTCACGCTGCTACTAGCCCATTCCGGGCCGGAGAATTTGCGTCGTTTGGGGAGGCCCGACGCTGGAGTGATCTGCACCGTTTTTGCCGCCGGGTCCTGGCCATCGCGCCGATTATCAGAGAATCCCGCCCATTAAGTTTGCCTTGAGGGGGTCTGTGGGAGGGGTGTATTGTCTGTGGATGGAAGCCGTTCATTGACTTCTTCAAAGGTAGTTAAGACGTCAACAGTGCGGAGGGGGGGGGGGGGGCGCGTTATAGGGGGTAAATACAGGGAGGCAGGGCAGTTGGAGGGGAACTGCAGGGAGGGGGGGGTGGTGGGGAGTTATTTATTGGCTATGTGATTTCCTGCTTGTTCTCTTTTTCTTAGTTTTGATTGTGTTTTATGTATATATATATAAATGCCTCAATAAAAGTATATATAATTTTAAATTCCGTCTGCCCACGAATATACTTTCAAGCACAAACCTTGAACACACATCGTGAAGCCAGATGCTGTTGACTGCCAAACCATACAAGAAAGTACCACCTTTACTCCATCGTGCCATTAAATCTTTTGACACATCTTTTGACACATCTTGAAGCAGATTAGGAACTGGATCAACTGAGATTCACTTCTGTCCAAAGTGAGAGACAAAATATTGATAGGATGGGTAAACTAATCACTTTCTGAGGAAATGAAACTATTCTTTATCCACAAGAATGAATTGAGTTGTCAGGATGGCATCATACTCTGGGGAGCAGGAGTAGTCATTCATGTACCAGACAGAGAGCTGCTTCTAACTGAGTTACACAGTGCTCATCCTTGCATATCTAAGATGTAGATGCTTGTGAGAAAATGGGCGCGAATCACTCTCGACTTTCCTGGAGAAAGTCCAGAGTGATTCTCCGTTTTGCAGGGGGCTAGCAGGGTCCCGGAGTACTCCATGTAGCTCCGGCTGCCGATGCGGGGCCCTGCACTTCCAGCCGCGGGTCCGCGCATGCACGCGGCAGCCCCGCGCAACATGGCTGACACACACAGCGGGCCGGCCCCAACAATATAGGCCCCCCCAGATGGCGCCCGCCCGCCAATCGGTAGCCTCCGATCGGAACCCTGGCCATCCTGGAAGCCCTCTCCCGGTGACGGATCCCCCCCCCCCCCCCAACCAGGGTAGCCGCGGACTGTGTCTGCAGCCGCCACTCCGAGTGCCCGCCGGGTGGAATCATGAGGGAACCACGCCGGCGGGAACTTGGTCAGTTAGCGCCGGAGGTTTTCCGCGGGGTTATCTTTCAATGGCCCCTGACCGGCGCCGCGTCGTCTGCATGCGACTGGCGACGATTCTCCCGTCCGCGGAGAATCACGGGAAGGCATCGGATCCAATCGCAGGTCTGACGCCCCATTCTCCACCCCTGCGTCGAGCGAGATTTTGGGACGGAGGCTCGGCGAATCCTGCCCATTGTCACTAAGAGTGGATTCCTTTCATACCTAGTGGACATGGATGAATGAATCGTTTGTAAACACATGGACCAATTGAGGAGTAGAGAGATGCTCCAGCAGTCCATGCTTTTGAAATGTTATCAAACCTGTAAGAAGTTAAGTATCTGATTGACCTGTTGGTGAAGTAACTGATGCATCTGTGGAAGCAAATAGTGATAAATCGCCTGTGCCAGAAGAGGGTCACATTATTACAGTTCCTGTTAACGTCAATCCTGTGGAAGCATCTCAGACTACAGAATTATGCCGCTCTGCAAGGAACAGAAAATCCCTCAAAGACTTGATTTATAATTGTGCAACTCATGCATCATGTATAGTTAATATTCAGGACTGAGTGAATTAGTTATTAAAGATTGTAGAAAGGGCCTAAAGGGGGAGGGATGTGGTGATTGCTCTTTTAAGGGCAACACAGCAGAGTAAGGGTCCGAAATGAGAGAGGGGCTCCTCGGCAGAGACATTTTGGGAGCAAGCTACAGCCATTTGGCTGAGCAATTCTTATTAATAAATACCTTTTGTGTTCACTAATGAAGTCTGGAAAGAACATCTTTACAATCTTTTGATTAGCTGAGAGACCATAATCACTAAGACACAAGGAAATTAGCTTTCATCAGAACCCTGAGAAGTTAGAGATGTACTATGTTTTTAGCAACTAAAAGGGAGAAAGGATGCAAAAAAGAACAAAATAGAAGGCCTCAGATAGGGTGGAAGATAAGAGAGTTTTGGGGTGAAATTTAATCCTGGTGATGAGGGGGTTTCACTGCTAGCTGCAGAGGCTGTGTGAGCCCCGCCTTTGGGGAAGGCACGCCATATTAAATGCCACTAACGTGCTAGTGGTGGGCCTTCCCTGGGTCCTGTGACCCTGGGGTGGGGAAAATCGTGACCTACCCCTCAGAGCTGCCAGCTGGATGCCAGCAGCAATGCTTTCAGCCCCACAAGGGGGCGATGATATCTTTTAGTAATGCAGCCAACAGAAACTCAATATCAGTGAGGAACTCAAGCCACAGGTCAGTAAGGATAGATGGGTCTCACAGGGTGAAGGTCGTGGGTATAAATTGCCCTCTTAAGTGCCTAAATTGGCACGAGACCTCTCATTCCGGACATAAGGGGTGGGATTCTCCGACCCCCAGGGGGTCGGAGAATCGTCTGGGGCCAGCGTCAATCCCGCCCCCGCCGTGTCCCGAATTCTCTGCCTCCCGAGGTTAGGCGAGGGTGGGAATCGCGCGGCGCTGGTCGGCGAGCCCCCCGCAGCGATTCTCCAGCCCGCGATGGGCCGAAGTCCCGCCGCTGACTAGCCTCTCCCGCCGTCATGGGTTAAACCACCTACCTGACCGGCGGGATTGGCGGCGCGGGCGGGCTCCGGGGTCCTGGGGGGGGGGGTGCGGCGCGGGGCGATCTGTCCCTGGGGGGTGCCCCCACATTGGCCTGGCCCTCGATCGGGGCCCACCAATCGGCGGATGGGCCTGTGCCATGGGGGCACTCCTTTTCTTCCGCCTTCGCCATGGGCTTCACCATGGCGGAGGCGGAAGAGACCCCCTCCCCTGCGCATGCGCCGGGATGACGCCAGCAGCCGCTGACGCTCCGGCGCATGCGCGGACTTACGCCGGCCGGCAAAGTCGTTTCGGCCCCGGCTGGCATGGCGCCAAAGGCTGTTCACGCCAGCCGGCGGAGTGGAAACCACTCTGGCGTGGGCCTAGCCCCTCAATGTGAGGGCTCGGCCCCTAAAGGTGCGGAGAATTCTGCACCTTTGGGGCGGCCCGACACCGGAGTGGTTCACGCCACTCCAACACGCCGGGAACCCCCACCCCGCCGGGTAGGGGAGAATCCCGGCCAGGGTATGATTTAATGACCGCATTGTGCTCAAGCGAGAGCGCAACAAGGCCGTTATATCGCGAGAGAGGCCAAAATGGAGAACCACGCTGGGCGCCGATCTGTTTACAATCTAACAAGCCCGCTCTTGTTGGTGAAAACTGGATTCCACCATAGTGTGGTGAGAAATCAATAATTGGCTTAAGACCAATCACCATACAATTAACGGGAGCAACCCCCTATCTAATGAACCCCCGTGACCTAACGGCCTCTCCAGCCAGTGGTCAGGTGGGCGCCGATTAGTACTCCTTTTTAAAAATGTGAAGTTGGTGGAATGGCTGCTGTGGGGACCCGAGGAGGTGAGTAGCCATCGTTGCTCACAGGCAAAGAGCCCAGGGGCACTGGGATTGCTGCCCCTGTGCTTTGAGGGGCGAGGGGGAGCCACCTGGGGGCCAGCCTCAGTCGGGGTGGGTGGGGGAGTTGTGGTTCAGAGGGGTGGCCGCCCATGCCCTGGGCTCGGATTGGCTGTGGGGTGGGGGAGGCGGTGATGGTGTCTCACGCCTGCGGGTACACTACATCAACCTCTGGACCGTGTGGTCCCATTCTGGGGGCAATCCCAGCCCCTGCCCACCTGTCCCACTGACCACCTATTGCTCCCAGTGACTATGGAGGCCTCTGGCTGCGCAGCTGAAAGCTATTGCTAATTAGGAATAAGGAATCGTAAGTGAGCACTTAACACATTCCAAGTGAATCCCTGTGGGTAGGCATGTCATGTAGTACATGGGCATTATTGCTTAGCATCTCAATCAGGCCATGATGCCTGGACATTGTTGTGTCTGAACACTGCGAAAGGTAACACCGAGGACACAGCGGCCAACATCTGAACACTCAGGGGCTGGGCCCAGCACAGGGAACATATCGGTGACCAGAGGGTGTGTGTACCAGTGAGGGACCAGCGTCCGATCCGGGTAACAGTACTTACAGATGTTTGGTGTACAGATTCTGGGATCCTGTGTGCAAGGGGCCCTACTGCGACTGGGGGGCAGGGTATGTCGGGTGGCAGGGGAGGAGCAAGGGGGGGACTGGAGGGTCCCGGGATGGAAGACACCGCTGGTTATCAGACTCACACCCTCACCAATTCCTTAAGGATATTGGTCGGGATGGACGATATCTTGGACCCTGCGGAATTTACCCTCGTGGTGCTTCTGGCAGGCCGGCTGGCTAGGCGCCAGAGGAGGTGGCGGCAGCAGTGTCAACAGAGGCTCTGGATGGTGGCCCGTGTGCAGGGCCCCGCCCCGCACCATGAGGACCCAGACGCCCATCCACCCAGAGGGAACGGCCTAAAGTGTACAGGTGTTGCTAGTCTTTCAAACAGATCAAGCCAAATCCAATCCAGATGACGACAGCATGTGCTGCAGGATGCTCCGCCTCAGCATGTGCATCACCTGTGCCATTTCCTCACGGACTTGCCACATGTGGAGGAGGAGGATACCTGCTCCCGTTGGTCGTGAAGGTCACCGCAGCCCTGAACTTCTTTGCATGAGGATCATTCCGGGGCTCGAACGGGGACTGGTAGAGCATCTCTCAAGTCCATAAGTGCATCCGTGAGATTATGGATTCCATGTTTGCCCAGGCAGCAAATTATATATATTTTGACATAGACCTACCCAATAGGATGCCTGGTCAGCACGTTATTCACCATCAATGGAATGCCCCAGGTCCAGGGGGTAATAGATGGCACAAATGTCACCTTGTGAGCACCGAGCTGTCAGGGAGTGCCCAACATCAACAGGAAGGGCTTCCACTTCTGCATATGGCATGCTGGGGGCCATGGGGCGGAAGAGCCCAGGACTTCCATGCCCGGGGAGATAGCGCATTGTTAAGAAAGTGTCAGATCATACTGATCGAGACCAGCAGACTTTAATGATTGACAGGAGTGTCTCCTAGTGCCCCACTCTCCTGATAGTGCCACCCCACTCACCCCAATCTTCCTAGATCTTTGCCCCACCCTTTTCCCGCACTCCCCCTTATCCCCCCACCCCAAATGCCCTCTCAGAGATCCTTGACCTGCTTAGCCTTCCGTGCTCTACCACTGCATCGAGGTGTATCCCCAGAACGCACATCAGAGGTGGAGGCAGTCTGCTTCTTACCTGTGGCCTTCGAAGGCCCTGGCAGACATCCTCTGGGGACTCTGGCACTGAAAGAGAGGGGGAATGGAGGAAGAAAGAGGAGAGAAGGTAGACAATACCAGGGGGCAGAGAAGTTGCAATTCCTGAATTCCTCATCCATGACCCCAAAAAGCATAACTCTATATTAAAACTGATAAAGGTAAAATCTTAACAATTTTATTTTAGTGGTTTAATATCCTGATGTTAAATCTAACCATTTGGTTTGTATCTCTTTATTACAGCAGTTGTTTCAGTGTCAGGGAGATGGAAGGTCACCTTTAACAACTAGTTATGGGGAGGGGTGTTAATGTGTCACCTGATTTTACACTACCCTCCGTAAAAAGAACATTAAATGAATTAAAATTAAAGGAGTTTTGTCAACTCCATGACACCGACGAGCAGAATGTTGGATGGTAAATCATTGAACATGGAACCAATCCAATGGAACCTTCCAACCTTTCAAAGATACTGATCAATGAAGGTGTAACCTGCAGTCTGTTTAGAACAGCTGACTGACTATCATCCGATTTAAGTGCTGTAAATTCCAGGATTATCACCCTGCAATGCTGAAGGATTGTTAACAATTCATTCATGGGATGTGGGTGTCGCTAGCTAGGCCAGCATTTATTGCCCATCCCTAATTACCCTTGAGAAGGTGGTGATGAACTGCCTTTTAGAACGGATGCAGTCCTCTTTCTGTGGGTGCACCCACAGTGCTGTTAGGACGGGTGTTCCAGTTGCTGACCCGGCAACAATGAAGGAACGGCGACATAGCTCTGTGTTAAGATGGTGTGTGACTTGGAGTGGTGGTGTTGCCATCCATCTGTTGCCCTTGTCCTCCTATGTGATAGCTCCCGTGGATTTGGAAGGTGCTGTCGGAAAGCCCTTGGTGAGTTGCTTCAGTGCATCTTGTGGAGGGTACACACTGTGGAGGGAGTGAATATTTAACCTGATGGGTAGGCTATCAATCAAACTCACTGGACAATATCAGGTCTTGAGTGTTGTTGCTGCTCGATGTTCAGGTAGAATCCCTGAAAGCCTCCTGTAGAATCTTGTAGTTTAAACCCATTTGCTCCACTTGTGTGAGATTCCTAATCAAAGTAAAACTAATCCATAATAATTTGTGTTTTTCCCATCAACAAACCCCAGCACACGCCAGGGACTTCATCAGTTGCAAATAAAATAATTGTTTCTGTTCAGCATGTTCTGTTTAGTTTAGATTAAATGGGCAGAATTTACAAATGGATGACTTTTATCTTATCCAGAGTCAACCTTTGCTTTTCTTGGCAAACTAGATCTGCATTTATCAAGGCTCTGCTGTTAATGGGTGGAGGCTGTGCACTGAGCCAATCTGTGGCAAAGTGTGAGGCTCCAGTACCTGGCCTTGCACATCACAGTAACAACCAAGGCAATTTGAACTTCAGCAGCACTTTTATCATAGAACATACAGTGCAGAAGGAGGCCATTCAGCCCATCGAGTCTGCACTGACCCACTTAAGCCCTCACTTCCACACTATCCCCGTAACCCAATACCCCGCCTATCCTTTTTTGGACACTAAGAGAAAATTTAGCATAGCCAATCCACCTAACCTACACATCTTTGGACTGTGGGAGGAAACCGGAGCACCCGGGAGGAAACCCAAGCAGACATGGGGAGAACGTGCAGACTCCACACAGACAGTGACCCAGCAGGGAATCAAACCTGAGACCCTGGCGCTGTGAAGCCACAGTGCTAACCACTGTGCTACCGTGCTGCCCATGATAAAAGGTAGCAAAGCATTTCCCAGGCATGTTGCCAGAATCAGTTTGACACTGAGCCGCATACAGGTGACAACAAACTAGATCAAAGAGGTAGGTTTTAAGGAACATCTTAAAGAAGGAGAGTGAGGTTTCTTCCCACAGCCCAAAGATGTGCAGGTTAGGTGGATTGGCCATGCTAAATTTCCTTTTCGTATCCAAAAAAGGTTAGGAGAGGTTGCGGGAATAGGGTGGAGGTGTGTAAAAAGGGCAAGTGCAGACCTGATGAGCCGAATGGCCTCCTTCTGCACTGTAAATTCTATGATTCTATTAGGTAGAGAAAAGAAGAGTTTTATGGAGGGAATTCCAAATCTCAAGCCTCGGCAGCTGAAGGCACAGCCATTAATGGTGGAGCGCAATTCAACCGGAAAAAATCTATGTCCGGCTTTGGGCACATTTAGAGGGGTGTTTCCCGGTGGCTAAACGTCGCGGAGTACCCCGCTATTCAACAGAACGTTGCCCTTTTTTTGGGCCTCGGGGAGTTTCTCCACGCCAAGACTGCACTTAGAGTAATTTCCTGCTGGCGAGCTTCAGCTCACCAACAGGAAAGGCTTCTCTCAGATCAGGGAGCCATTTTGGTAGCCTGACCCGATCTTTCCGCCCGCCCCCTTTCAGCTCCAGGTGCCAGACAAAGTGCCAGGGTGCCTCCTTACCCTGCCCCCAATCATACGGGGTCTCGGACTTCCGGTGGCGCCCTCAAGGAGGCAGGTCGCAGGTCGGATTGCTCCCGCCCGAGATGGGCAAACGGACCTTTGTCAACGGACTTTTTAGGGACCTGGCAGCCTGAATCGGTGGAGGAGACGATAGGGAAGAGGTTTCCTTTCCGGGGTATGGGCAGCTGGACCAGAAGTGGTCGAGTGGAGCGGCAAGGATCGAAGCGGGAGCAGCGGGGAACCCAGGCCGGGCGGCCAAGCATGGCGGACGGCGGGGACCGGGGAGCGGAGGCTCACTGGCCAAGGGAGGAGCAGATGGAGTTCTTCAAGAACTGCTTCGCCGAGCTGAGGAGGGACACGCTGGACCCGATGAGAGCGGTGATGGACCGAATGGTCGAGACACAGGCGGCCCAAGGGAAGGCGCTCAGGGAGGTCGAGGCGAAGCTCTCCAGTCAGGCGGGCACGGTAACGGAGCTGGAGCACGAGGTGGAGGAGCTGAACGCCCGTCAGAGGAGGATGCAGGAGCAGCTTGAAGAGCTGGGGAACAGAGCCAGGAGGCAGAATTTACGAATCGTTGGCCTCCCCGAGGGCTGCGAGGGGTCAGATGTGGGCGCATACGTGACGGGTATGCTTGAGGCGCTGATGGGACCGGAGGCCTTCCCTCAACCCCTGGAGTTGGATGGGGCACATAGAGCCCCCGCAAGGAAGCCCAGGACGGGCGACCGACCGAGGGCCTTGGTGGTCCGCTTTCACCGGCTTGCTGACAGGGAACGTGTGCTGCGATGGGCCAAGGCGGAGAGGAGCAGCAGATGGGAGAACTGCGAGGTGCGCATTTACCAGGACTTGGGAACGGAGCTGGCCAAGAGGCGTGCAGGATTCATCAAGGTAAAGGCAGCCCTCTACAAAAAGGAGGTGAGGTTTGGAATGCTATATCCTGCAAAGCTTTGGGTTACGTTTGAGGAACTCCACTACTATTTTGAGACACCAGAACAGGTTTGGACCTTTATTAAAGACAAGAAGCTGGACTTGAACTAATGGGCACTTAGTTCTTCCAGTGCTGTACAGTGGCGGCGGCCTGTTAACTCAAAATTGCTCTGATTAGGACTTTTACTAAAAGAAGAAGCTGGACTGGAACTAAAGGACTTGGGGGCTCTCAGACATTTTGTGCGGCGCCGGTTTGTTAAACTATCCTGTACTGTAATGTTTTATCCAAGATTGTTTTCAGCCTGGATAGAGAGTGGGGGCTGGAGGGCGCACTGTTTAGGGTCCTTTGGGGGGATTGCAATGGGGGGGGGGGGCCTGTGCTTGGTACCTTTTGGCGCGAGATCGGGGCCTCTGATAGGGGGATGGGCTAGGGGCTAGTCACGGGACTTGAAAGGGCTCGGTGGGATACAATTAGGTTAATGGGTCCCTGGCGTGTGGGGGGAGGGCCTGAGCGCTGGGACGGGAGACAGGTAGGCGCCAAGGGCAGGGGTCAGTGTGACTAGCGTAGGTCAGGGGGCGCCAGGGAGATCGGAGGGGGGGGCGGGGCGGGCTAGGGCCAAGCGCAAGGCTGACCTGGCAGGTCAGGCCTTGGGGAGTAGGGGAGACCAGGCGGAGGGGGGCGGGGAGAGGGAAGAGGGTTAGGGCCACGTTAGTTTAGTTTAGTTGAACACGTGTGGCATGGGCAAACAGAGCTGGCAGGGAAAGTGCCTTATGGAAGGATCTTTGGCTTCAACACTTATTAACATGTTTATTCTTTCCCACTGTTCGTTTTCACTATGTTAAGGCTCTTTGCACAGGACCATTTTTCTCTCTGTAACTGTTACAAATTTGTGTTAAATAAAAAACTTCAAAAAAAAAAAAAAAAAAAAATCATACGGGGTCTCTAATGGTCTTGGAGGACCACCCCCACCCCTCTCCCCCAACACCCCACCCCCACCCCTCCCCCGCACCCTCCCCCTCCCCCTCGCGAGATTCAATGGCCTCACCCCAACACCATGTCGGGCACGACGAGGCTGATAAATCACGCCCCTGGGATACATATGTGGCTGGATATGGAACTTGTCCTTGTTGATGTGGTGAACCACTGCAGCTCCCTCCCTCGTGTTTTAATATGTCTGGATAACAATGTTCAGTCATTGCAATTAAGCCAACTATTTTGGTCTGGGACTGGAGTCATAAATAGGCCCAAAACAGGTTGGGGCATCAGGTTTCCCAATCTAAGATATATTAATGAAACCATTTGGGACTTTAGAACAGTCTAATTGCTTCACTTTTATTAATATCCCATTTTTACTTCCACATTTTCTTTTAGAGGCCAGCAACAACATTGGGCGCGGTTTTACCGAAATGAAACAGACTGCCCCGTCGAGCAGGTATCGCCGGGTGTTCCCCGACGCTCGCAGCGCCGAGAAAGACCACGATATTGAGTGGCACTTCGTTGCACACCAGGGCGTCAGTGCTGATCACCCCACCGAGGTCACACTTAGTCCCGTTTCCTGCACTGAGCAGCTCGCTCATAAGAACCCCTCAGTGCAAGAGGAGATTAGGACGCCATTTTTTAAATGGCACCCAGATCTCTCGATCGAGGGAGGAAATAAGGGGCGGGATTCTTCATCCCGCCAGCCCTGTTTTCCGGCCTGGCACAACCCCACTGGCAGTGGGATTCTCCATTCCTGCAGCCAGCCAATGGGGTTTCCCATTGTGGCCAACCTCACTCCATCAGGAAAGCCACAGGCATGGGTGTGTTGCCGGCAAAGCGGAGGATCTCGCTAACGGAGAATCCCTCAGAAGAAGTTTTCTTCACACAGAAGACTATGATCCGGAATACACTGGCCCTATTATGTATTTTCTTTTATTACCTTTTCTTTTCATGTACTTGATCTGTTGAGCTGCTCGCAGAAAAGTACTCGGTATCTCGGTACACGTGCCAATAAACAAAATCCAATCCAATCCAATGGGCTGGATTCTCCGTTTCAATGGCTAAGTGCTGAAGCCATTGGAGCATGTGTGGTCTTTTATGATAATAAAATCTGCGTGAAACCCTCAGCGATTAGGGACTGATGAGGGGCCAGCAGCGGCTCCAGGTGAAAAACCCGGCTCCCGCGCCGAAAATGGGCAGTGAATGGCCGGGTCCCTGGCCGGGCATGCGCACAGCTGACGACTTGCAACCGGTTGCACCCTACAACATGGCGCCAGCCATGTACGGACCCAACCCACATACTGCGACCCCACTGGCCATCCCCCACCAGTCCCCCCCAGCTGTCACAGAAGCCCCCCCCCCCCCAGAGAGCAACACAGATTCCGGCCGAGTGTGGCGGCGCTGGACACAATCCGCCACGCCTCGTTCCTGCATGGCTGAGACTACACGCGTCCAGCGCCGTCCGGAACCCGGCCCATCGTGGGTGGAGCATCGCGGGAGGGCCGGCCGATGATCCGCCAATGGCGTTGCAACGGCGCGCAACATGCGACGTGATGACGCCATTTCCGAGGGGGCAAAGCATGGCTGACCGGCATCAAACTGGCGGTGGCCCCAATTTGGGCGTCGGAGTCGATTCTCCGCTCGATTGCCGATTATGATATTGGTGTCGGGCAACGGAGAATCCTGCCCAATTTTTAAAAGATAATTGGGCATGTGCTTGACGAGGAATGCAGGAGTATAAGGAAATAGTTCGATTATGGGAATGTTACTGGGTGATCCTTTCAAAGAGTCAACTAAGATCTGATGGGCCAGGTGCCTTCCTATTGTGTTCTAAGTTTCCAATGAATCTAATAGGGAACTAGTAATCAGAGGTTCTTTAGATCTCTCATAATCTTGTACACCTCTAACAAATCTGCCCTCTCACACCAGTCCCTTTGGTAACCACTGCTTTCATCTTACCTACATTGACTGAACCAGTGATTCGTGGTTCACCTGGCTCCCATGGAGTTTTTCGGAGTCTACTTTGAAGGCAGAACTATCCCAAATCAAGTGACAGCCTTCTATTCATATTTCAGCCAATTGCTTGCCACCATTAACCTTACGGCTGTTTCTCTGGCACAAGTCGATGCCTCGGCTATGCAGCTGACTCATGACTTAAAATGTCACTGTCAGAACTTATCCAACCTTGCCTGTTCAGTAGTACAGTAAAAGCAGGTGAATGTAAAAACTATAGTTGCTGCATTTTCTCAAACCAAGCATTCAAAAATATGACGAGTGGAATGTGGTGAGAGGTAGGATTAAATAGAATCTATAGCACAGAAATGGATGATTCAGCCCAATTGTTCCATGCTGACAGAAATGCTCCATGTGACCTCTTCGGGCCCCCCTTATCTCACGTTTCCCATTTAATCCCATTCATGCTGGTTGCCTCAACTATTCTTTGTGTTGGCAAATTCTGTATCCAACCACTCCTATCTTTTGTTTATGATCCCTTGTTTGGTTTTGCCCACAAGTGATGGGCTATCCTGGCAAACGCTTGTGCAGTGAAAAGATTGGAAAGATTGAAAAGGGAACAGAGGCAAACAGAGGCCGGCTGGAATCTGCCCTCTCACACCAGTCCCTTGGGTATCCACTGCCTCACTAGATATTGTTTTGAGTTTATTCTTGCATGCAATGTTTCCATTTCTGTTGGGCCAAGCTAACATTTTTCATTTCTATCTTACCTCAGTAGGAGGCACTAAATAGCCCTATGCCCTCAATAATGTGTATTTTAAGAGCATTCCTTTATTTGGTGATCAAAAACAAATCTCAAGGACTAAATTAAACAAAAGTCCTCAAAGTGTTGGTTATCATCTTGTTATACAAGCGGAATTTGTTTCGTCTATAACAGTAATGTTAATCCTTGAGTCTGATCATTTGTATGTATCTCCCCTAACCAGCCCAGCCCAGTCCAGTTACTGCTCATTAAAATTTTGTATTTAGTTTTAAATGGCAGAAGTGGATGTTATTAACACCATTAGTTAGTTGAGTTGAAGAGTTGTAACATCTGGATAGTTGATCTAACATGTTCAATCAGCATGTCATTCAATTCCTTTCTCCCTCAACTTTCTCTTAGATGTTAGGGGCAGCACGGTAGCATTGTGGATAGCACAATCGCTTCACAGCTCCAGGGTCCCAGGTTCGATTCCGGCTCAGGTCACTGTCTGTGCGGAGTCTGCACATCCTCCCCGTGTGTGCGTGGGTTTCCTCCGGGTGCTCCGGTTTCTTCCCACAGTCCAAAGATGTGCAGGTTAGGTGGATTGGCCATGATAAATTGCCCTTAGCATTCAAAATTGCCCTTAGTGTTGGGTGGGGTAATATGGGGATATGGTGGAGATGTTGACCTTGGGTAGGGGGCTCTTTCCAAGAGCCGGTGCAGACTCGATGGGCCGAATGGCCTCCTTCTGCACTGTAAATTCTATGAATGTACACTATGTTAGACACCTGCGGTACTGATTTCCATATCCAAATTACTCTGGGTAAAGAAAGGTCTCCTGAGTTTCTTATTGAATTTATTAGTACCCATCTTACATTTAAGGCCCCTAGTTTTGGATTCCCCCAGAAGTGGAAAGATCTTCTCATTACTTATACTGTTGATCCCCTTCCTAATCATGAAGTCTACCCCAGGTCACTCCAAGCCTCCTCTTTTCTAGATCAGCATTGTTATTATAGAGGCTTGGATATTGATTATTTAAGCATTCTAAAAGCAGAAGGAGAAATGCCAGAGGAGGGCGAGTGGGATGTAAACCGAGGCAGGTAAAATTTGCCAGGTTACTGACTCTCAGAAAGACTCCAGAATCCACTGTTCCTTGTTAAAAGGATGAAATGATGAGGATATTTCTTGCCCTGCTGACACGGGTTCCAAACACTCTGTGGAGGACATCATGCTGTTTTAAGTTTCTAATCATAGCAAATTAAATTAATCATGGGGGTCTCCTATGACGAGAGGTTGAGTAAATTGAGTTTATACTCTCTGGGGTTTAGAAGAATGAGAGGTGGGTCATTGAAATCGATGAAATTCTGAAGGGGCTTGATCAGATAGTTTGTACTGTTCCGGGAATCTAAAACATGGGGGCAGAGTCTCAGGTTAAGGGGTTGATCATTTTGGACTGAGTTGAGGAGTACTTGGTTCACGCAAAGGGTTGTGAATCTTTAGAATTCTCTATCCGAGAGGGTTGTGGATGCTTCACCATTGAACACATTTGTGGCCGCTGAGGGGATTAAGGGATTTGGGGAGCAGATGGGAAAATGGAGTCAAAGCTCAAGATCAGCCATGATTGTATTGAATGGTGGATTGGTTCAATGGGCATTGCGAAACGCCTGCTCCCTAATTCTCGTGTTCCTGTGTTCAAATTCCAATGCAATCGCCCATAGAAAGCATGTAGATGCAAGTAAGTGTTATGTACAGCCAGTGCCATCTACTCATTGCTGAACCCAAAATGCAAGCCTTTAATTTTGAAGTATTATTCTCCATACTCCGGTAATTAAAATGGTACAGGCAGAGCAGATTACTCTGCTGGCACAATACTTTTTTCCGACTAGGGAAAATTTCAGTGCCCAGATGCTACTGTACAAACACTGGTTAAATTTAATATTAGCGATGAACAGATGGAGCAGTTAGCTCAATGAAAACATCAAAAAGGATTAAAAATTAAGATTAAAAGGATCCCAGTAGTTATGATGGATCAGGAACGTCCAACCATTAAATATTTTCCCTCCATCCACCGGATGAAATTCTTTAATATCTTTAATGTGTCAATTAGATCACACCTGGGCAGCACGGTGGCGCAGTGGTTAGCTCTGCTGCCTCACAGCGCCGAGGACCCGGGTTCAATTCCGGCCCCAGGATACTGTCCGTGTGGACTTTGCACATTCGCCACGTGTCTGCGTGGGTCTCAGCCTCACAACCCTATAGATGCGCAGGTTAGGTGGATTGGCCAGGGTAGGTGGATTGGCCTGGGTAGGTGGATTGGCCAGGTTAGGTGGATTGGCTATTGCTCCTTAATTGGAAAAAATAATTCTATATTTATTTTTAAAACTTAATTTACACCTTCATCTTCTACATTTCAAAAGGCGGCACGGTAGAACAGTGGTTAGCACTGCTGTCTCACAGCACCAGGGTCCCAGGTTCCATTGTCCCGGCTCTTTCAAAAGAGGGTGTGCTTTGTTTGTTTTTATAGCTCTTTACGATCCATTAACTCTGAAGTGCTTTCTCTTTTCAGCTGGTGTTATTTCCAACCACAGTTGTTTTTAAGGACTGTCAGCGCGATTCTCCGCTGCCCAGGCCGGGTGGGAGAATCGCGAGTGTGCCGGGCGATTCATGCCACGCCGCCCAGGCACCCACAGGCGATTCTCCCACACTCCCCCGCCGAAACGGTATGTCGCGTTTTGCGACAGGCCGCTCGGAGAATCGCCGCTCCAGTCGAGCGGCCTGCCTAATCCGACCGGTTCACGATGGCGCCAACCACACCTGGTCGCTGCCGGCATGAACAGCGCGACTGCAGCGTGTGGGGCCTGTGGGGGGCGGAGTCAGGATCGAGCACCAGGGGGGTGCTCAGGAGGGGTCTGGCCCGTGATCGGTGCCCACCGATCGTCGGGCCGGCGTCTCTGTAAGACGCATTCTTTTCCCTCCGCCGCCCTGCGAGATCAATCCTCCATGTCTTGCGGGGCGGCGGAGGGGAGGACGGCAATCGCGCATGTGCGGGTGACGTCATTTAGGCGCCGCCGGCCGCGTCATTCAGACGGTGCCGCTTTGACGCAGGCGCCAAGGCCCGGCGCGCGAGATTCACGCGCCACCGCTAGCCCCTTGGGGTGGGAGAATAGGGGGCGAGGAGCGGCCTCCGACGCCGAAGTGAAACACTCCGGTTTTCACTCCGGCGTCGGGAAGGCCGTCGTGAACTCGGCCGAGTTTCACGATGGCCTCGGAGGCTGCTCCTCGCTCTCTATTCACTCTATTCACCTCCCCCCCCATCCCCAGGGGGCTAGGAGCGGCGCTCTGTAAATCGCTCTGTAAATCGCGGCCGCTGGGCCTTGACGCTTGCGTCAAAGCGGCGCGCCGAGAATGACGCGACGGCGACGCCTAAGTGACGTCAGCCGTGCATGCGCAGGTTGGCCAGCTCCAACCCGCGCACGCGCGGTTGCCGTCTTCCCCTCCGCTGCCCCGCAAGACATGGTGGCTTGATCTTGCGGGGCGGCGGAGGGGATAGAGTGCGTCTCTTGGAGACGCCGGCCCAACGATCGGTGAGCACCGATCGCGGGCCAGTCCCCTCCCGAGCACGGCCGTGGTGCTCACTCCCCTCACCGCCCCCCAGAGGCCACAAACGAACCTTTGGCGCCGTGTTCACGACGGCAGCAACCAGGTGTGGTTGCCGCTGGCATGAACAGGTCGGGAACGTCAGGCCGCTCGGCCCATCTGGGCCGGAGAATCGCCGGTCGCCGTGAAAAATGGTGAGCGCCGATTCTCCAAGCGGGGGGTGGGAGAATCGCGGGGGGTGCCAGGACGGCGTGTCGTGAGTCCCCTGGCCCTCCTGCGATTCTCCCACCCGGCATGGGGAGCGGAGAATCGCGCCCCAGATCTTTGAACTAGGCATTCTGATGGGTGACACTGTCACGCAATGGCTAACACTACTGCCTACAGTGCTGAGGACCCAGGTTCGAATCCCGGCCCTGGGTCACTGTCCATGTGGAGTTCGCAGATTCTTCCCGTGTTTGCATGGATTTCACCCCCACAACCCAAAGATGTGCAGGGTAGGTGGATTGGCCATGCTAAATTGCCCCTTAATTGAAAAAAAAATAATTGGGTACTCTAAATTTATTTTTTAAAAGAATGAAAAATTAACTAGGCATTCTGGGAGAGACATCAAAGGTTCCAACACATCAGAAGGAAGACTCTGCTGAACTCGACATGCTGAAAGATAGTTCAATGATTTTCAAAGCTACAGAGAGGAGCTTTTTTTTTGGAACGTATTTTATTGAGGCATTTATAATATTAACAAATTTAGCCACCAGGTATCAAAAGGAACAAAATAAGATAAACAACACACCCACCCAATAAAAAACCCCAGCCACCATGGCTTACACAAACAGGACCTCCTTCCCCAGCCCCCCTTTCCACTGGTCGACCTAACCTTACTCAACCTCACCACCCATCCCCCAAACTAATGGCCCTACATGAGGCCGCCTCCACCCGCTCCCAAACCGACCCCTCCCCCTCCACCCACTTCCTGACCTTCACTATGTTTGCAGCCCAATAATAATTCATAAAGATCTCACTGCCTTTCCCGTAGCTAGTAGCCCAAACTCCATCTGCAGCCTCTGCTGCTCCTTTATTAGCACCTCCAAAGGTTCCCCCTCATCTGTTCTACCAACCGACCCAGGATCAGCTTGTACAGCTGCTCCCACTCCCACATCACCTGGATTCCCAAATACCGAAAACTTCCCCCTACCACCTTGAAGGGCATCTCTCCCAATCTCTTCTCCTGTCCCCTCGCCTGGATCGCAAAGATTTCGCTCATGCCCGTATTCAATTTGTACCCCGAAAACCGATCAAATTCCTTTGGTGTCCCCATAATCCCTCCAATCCCTCCCCTCCCCCAAAAGCAGGTCTGAAATATAGAAAAGTAGATTGTCCGCGTATAGCAAGACCCTGTGGTCCACCCTTCCCCCCCCCCCCCCTCGCGTACTATCCGCTGCCAAATCCCCGACGTTCTCAGTGCCATTGCCTATGGCTCTATAGCCAGGGCAAACAGCAGTGGGGAAAGTGGGCACCCCTGCCTCGCCCCCCGTGCAGCCTGATATAATCTGAACTCATCCGGTTTGTCCGCACACTCGCTACCAGTGCCTGATAGACAACCGGACCCAGCCCACAAATCCCTGCCCAAACCCAAACTGCCCCAGGACCTCCCACAAATATGCCCACTCCACCCGATCAAAGGCCTTCCCTGCATCCATGGCTACCACATCCTCTACCTCTCGTGCCTCTGGAGGCATCATGATCACATTAAGTAGCCTCCTGATGTTGGCTGCCAGATGCCTCCCCTTCACAAACCCCGTCTAGTCCTCCCCTATCACCCCTGGCGCACAATCCTCTATTCTCGCGGCCAAGATCTTAGTCAATAGTTTGGCTTCTACATTTAGTAGGGAGATCAGTCTGTATAACCCACATTGTTGCCGGTCCTTTTCCCACTTTAAAATGAGAGAGATCGAAGCCTGCGACAATGTCAGGGGGGAACACTCCCAGCTCCCTTGCCTTGTTAAAAGCCCTTATCAGCAGCGGCTCCAATACCCCTGAGAACTTCTTATAAAATGCTACCGGGGATCTGTCCAGACCCGGGCCCTTGCCCGATTGCATCGCCTCCACCATTTCTACCAGCCCAATTGGGGCCCCCAGGCCCTCCACCAACTCCTCATCCACCTTCGGAACTCCAACCCTTCTAAAAACCACCTCATCGCCTCCGCCCCAGCTGGGTTCCAACTCATCCAACGTGCTGTAAAAGTCCCTAAACACCCCATTCACCCCCGTCGGGTAAAAGACCGTGTTCCCTCCCGTGTCCTTCACCTTTCCCGAACTCCCTCGCAGCCTCCTGCTTCCTCAACTGGTGCGCTGTTATCCTGCTCACCTTCTCCCCATACTCATACACCGTCCCTCTCGTCCTTCTCAACTGCCTCACCGCCTTTCCCGTAGATAGTAGCCCAAACGCTATCTGCAGTCTCTGCCGCTCCTTTAGCAACCCCGCCTCTGGGAGATCTGCGTACCTCCTATCCACCTGCAGAATTTCCTTCACCAGCCTTTCTATCTCCGCCCGCTCTGCCTTCTCCCTATATGACTGAATTGATATCAACTCCCCCCCGACCACAGCCTTCAGTGCCTCCCATACTGTACCCGCCGAGACATCCCCTGTATCATTAATTTCTACATATCCCCGCATGGCTTTCCTCACCTGCTCACCCACGTCCCACGTCTTTTTTCTGCCAACAACCCCACGTCCAGCCTCCATTGCGAGCGCTGTCCCCCCCACTTTGCTCACCTGCAGGTTCACCCAGTGCGGGACATGGTCCGACACCACTATTGCCGAGTACTCAACATCCACCACCCCTGCCAACAATCTCTTATCCAATACGAAGAAATCTATTCGGGAGTACACCTTGTGCACATGGGAGAAGAATGAAAATTCCTTCGCCCTCAGTCTCCCAAATCTCCACGGATCAATCCCCCCATCTGCTCCATGAATCCCCTTAGCCTCTTCACTTTGGCCAACACCCTCCCCGACCTCGAACTCGACCGATCCAGTCTCAGATCTAGAACCGTATTAAAGTCCTCCCCCCATAATTAGCCAATGGGAGTCCAGGTCGGGGATCCTCACCAGCACCCGCCTCATAAATTCAATGTCATCCCAGTTCGGGGCGTAGATGTTCACTAATACCATCGGCATCCCCTCCAATTTCCCACTAACCATAACATATCTCCCCCCGGGTCAGTCACTATATTTCTCACTTCAAACGGCACCTACTTGTTAATCAAAATCGCCACCCCCCTCGTTTTAGAATCCAATCCTGAGTGAAATAAATGCCCTACCCATTCCTTCTTCAGTCTAGTCTGGTTCCCCCACCTTCAGGTGAGTCTCTTTTAGCATAGCCACAACCGCCTTCAATCTTTTTAAATGTGCGAACACATGGGCGCTCTTGTCTGGCCCAGTCAACCCTCGCACGTTCCATGTGATCAGCCTGGTTGGGGGGGGGCGCCCTGCCCCTCAACCCTGCCGATCAACCATAGCCCCTCATGGACCAGCCCCCAGCCCCTGTTTCAGACCTCCTCAGGCTGGCCCTCGGGCGCCCACCATCATTGATTCTCCTCCTACCACTTTTTAGAAGCCCCTTCCCTGTCGGCAGTTCATTCCCCCTCCCCCCACCGCCAAGCCCCCAGAATAACAACCCTGACCCCCATTCCCCCACTAATCACCTGCTCACCCCCCACTGCGCTTCCGTGAACTAGCCCGCCCAGCTAGCCTGGTAGCCCCTGCCCATGGTGCCCCACTAATTCCCCTCCCACCCCACTTAACCATCCTGCGAGTGCAAACCAAACAGCCCCATCCCAAGACCAATTGAAGAGAACAACCCCCCATTCCCCACCAAAGATCAGCAACAAACCCAAAGCAAAACAATGGCCCCAAACACAGTACAACAATGTCACAACCCACCCCAGAAACACAGCACAAATGTGTCTCCACCAAAGTTCAATGTCCTCCTTCTCCTGCCTGTCCATTGTCTCTGATAAACTCCATCGTCTCTTCCGGCATCCCAAAATAAAGTCTTCATAGGTCATCCACAAACACGCTAGGTGCAGCATCCCGAACTTCACCCCCTTCTTGAAGATAACTGCCTTGACCTTATTAAAGCTCGCCCTTCTCTTGGCCAGCTCTGAACCCAGGTCCTGATACACGCAGAGTTCACGGTCCTCCCAGGTGCAGCACCTCCACTGCCTGGCCCACCTCAAGATCTGCTCCTTGTCCAGGAATCGCTGCACTCAATGTAACCACCATCGGCCTCAGCGGCTTGTTCCCCTGCGGCTTCCTCATTAGTGCCCTGTGTGCTCGAGCCACTTGCAAAGGTCATGTGAATTATCCCTCCCAGCAGCTTCTCCAACATCTTCCCCACATATACATTGGCAATTGCTCCCTCTCTTCCCTCCGGCAGGCCCCCGATCCTTAGATTCTGCCTGCGAGACCAGTTCTCCAGGTCCTCAACTTTCTCTAGCAGCCGCCTCTGCTAATCCCGCATCAACCCCATCTCCGCTACCATCGAGGCGACCTGCTCCTCGTGTTCCCCCGCCACCTCCTCCACCTTCTGGATTGCCTGACCCTGAGCCTCCAGCCTTGTCTCCACGCTGTTGATCACCACCTTAATAGAGTCCACCGCCCTGGCCAGGTCCTCCAGATTCTCCTTTCGTTACTGGGTGAACTTCCCATTCAGGAAGCACATCAGCTGGTTCATTGACCACTGAGCTGGCAGGGCCGCTCCCTGACCCTCCGCCATCGCCACGTGTGTCGCAGGCACTGCACCACCTTTTGCTATCTGTTCCCCTCTTTTGTAACCGCTTCTGGTCCTCGACTCCATGCACCGGTGGGTCACTCTTGCCTCCAAGCATTCCTGCATCTTCTTTCCTCCACACATCCACCCGTTAACCAGGGAAAAGGTTCAAAAATGCCACGAGCGGCAGCCACCAAATGTGCGACCACTCACACCATGGCCGCCACCAGAAGTCCCAGAGTGGAGCACTTTAACTACAACTTGACAAGATGAAAGACAGCTGAATGGTTTTCAAAGCTACAGAGTGTAGACCTGCCACAGGACCCTCATCTTAGGAAAGACTCCTGAACTGAGCCTCTCCAGCCCAGCCCAAAACCAACTCCCACCGATTGCCACTTCCCCTGAATGTCCTCCCTCGGCACCCTGGAGGCAAGTGTAGAGCGCGTATTCACCCCTTTGTCCGATCACCGAGTCCACAGCGCCAGGTTGGTACTGCCCAGGTGGGGTCTGAAAGGAGGACTGAGGGGGGTGGGGCCTGAAGTGGAGAGTGAGGGGGGGGCAGAAGTGGGAGGGTCCTAAAGTGTGG
Source organism: Scyliorhinus canicula (assembly GCF_902713615.1). Classification (NCBI taxonomy): domain Eukaryota; kingdom Metazoa; phylum Chordata; class Chondrichthyes; order Carcharhiniformes; family Scyliorhinidae; genus Scyliorhinus; species Scyliorhinus canicula. Next base: position 116,082,582 of record NC_052146.1, read on the forward strand.
GACTGATGGAATGGCCTGAAGGAGAGGCTGAGAGGGACAGTAGTGAGGCAGCACCTAAAGGAGGTCCCTGAAAAGGGGGGGGGGGGGGGGGGGGAATTTGGTGATTCCATAACATGGTAGCGCTCATTTGTGGGGTGGGGGGGACTTGTTGGCGATTGGTGGGGTGGAGAGCAGCAGTGTTATTCTGAGATCAGGGCACCCTTTCAAAAGGGCGCCCTGATTTCTGAGGAGCAGGACCTGTCAGTGAATTTAGGTCCCGCCCCTCTCAAACCCAGTGCAAAACCTGCCCCTCTCCAAAAAGTTTCCAAGTGCTGATGAGTGGTGCCTAATTAGTGCCAACGAGAACACACACTAGTTTTCCCACTGGCAGCAACACTAGTTGAATCGCAGCTGCAATATGTGCCCATCCTTCTATCTACAATAAACAGGGCTCTATATTAATATATACAGCTTCCAGTAAATGCAAATGTACCACATTGCAAGCCCGACTGACAATCTTAAATTGGTTATCAGCGTAGTTCTTAGCAAATGTTCACTCACGGAATCACATCTAATGTTTCCCTTTATATCAATTTTCTTGCAAAGTGACCTGAGGAGTGCAAGATGAAAAGTTTCTACATGCCTCTGTTTTCGGCAATACTCGAGTTCTGGACTACCAAACCAATACACACTTATTATTTGTTGAGGATTGTTGCTTCCATCTTTCATCAAAGTCCCAGATATCCCACTACACTTGCTGCAATTATCAACTTTCATTTCCAGCACCTTGCGGCGAAGAAGAATGTCCTCGCTTACGGGTCAGTGAGGGGCAAGGTCCAACATGAAATGTTAAATCTGGGCCATATATCAGTACAACGTGTTGTTGCATCAATCAGCCACAAGAGGTCAATCATACATTAAAAACGCTTGTATTGGATTGCGTTTAGGGAACACCAGGTGGCACTAATTCATCTTTTTTTCGTTTTTGAAGGGCAGTGAATTTAGTTTGCTTTTTATTGTGAAAGCTTTTAACTCTGGTCGCCCTGTCGACTTAACCCTTTCAGGGTCGTTACACACGGTGCACATTTTGCATGGCTGCAGTGTGACTATGTCGCACTGAGGCAGGAATACCTATATAACTGCAGTCTGTTCACTATTGTGTGTCACTGGTCCTCCTGAGGAGGATGAATCCAGCGCACCACAAATCCTCTGTAATCTGCAGGATGGGGAATTGCAATGCTCGGGAGGGAGACATATTCCTCTTCAAGCATTCAGTGTCAACATCATACATTCCCAAGTCAGTGTGGAGGTGTTAGATACAGTAAAGACCCGCCTCTCTCAGGGACAACTTTCCCGTGGAATCTCGTAAACGGTGAAACCGCGAACCGGGAACATGCATTTGATTACCGGGCAGCACGGTAGTACAGTGGTTACCACAGTTGCTTCACGGCTCCAGGGTCCCAGGTTCGATTCCCGGCTTGGGTCACTGTCTGTGCGGCGTCTGCATGTTCTCCCTGTGTCTGCGTGGGTTTCCTCCCACAGTCCAAAGATGTGCAGGTTAGGTGGATTGGCCACACTAAAATTGCCTCTTAGGGTCCAAAAGGTTAGGTGAAGTTGCAGGGATAGATTAGAGGTATGGGGATAGGGTGGAGGCATGGGCTAAGGTAGGGTGCTCTTTCCAAGGGCCGGTGCAGACTCGATGGGCCGAATGGCCTCCTTCTGCACTATAAATTCTATGATTCTATTAATAGGACTCAATGAAAGAGATTCCAGCCATGCGAGGGCAGCATTGGTCTGGAGCAATATTGTGGTGTGGTACCTGCATTCAACAGATGGGGGAGCCTCTGAGCAATACATCGGTGAGGATTTTAAATTGGGTAATAGTTTTGATGAAAGACCTTTTGGTAAATTATATTTTGGGTGTGGGGGCGGGGGGGCGGGATGGTGCAGAAGATCCAAATGATTTGGGTATTATTTTATATCCAATCACAGCAAAAAAACTAAAAATGCTTCCCACTTGTTTAAATATGCTGGAGATATGGCCTGGATTTTCAAGTCTGGGTGGGGAACCTGCCCACCAGTTCAGTTCAAGGTCCCATCCCCATACACCTATCCCGATTTGGAGACTAATAAGCAGGACACTGCTGTGAGCAACCCGAGGAGAAAAAATAATCGTGGTCTTATAAAATTCAGTTTTTAAAAATAATTTCTGAGAGCAGTTTTGTTTAACAGGTAGAAATGTATTGGGCGTGGGGAAAAAAGACTGTTTTTCTGGCAATCAAGAATGATCCAATTGGGTATTGAAGATTGCGAAGAAGAGTAATATTGGACTTGAAAGAGTAATATTGGACTTGTGTTACCATGGCAGCACAGTAGCACAAGTGATTAGCATTGTGGCTTCACAGCGCCAGGGTCCCAGGTTCGATTCCCTGCTGGAGCAGTGTCTGTGCAGAGTCTGCACAATCTCCCTGTGTCTGCGTGGGCTTCCTCCAGGTGCTCCGGTTTCCTCCCACAGTCCAAAGACGTGCAGGTTAGGTGGATTGGCCATGATAAATTGCCCTTAGTGACCAAAAAAAGGTTAGGAGGGGTTATTGGGTTACGGGGATAGGGTGGAAGTGAGGGCTTAAGTGGGTTGGTGCAGACTCGATGGGCTGAATGGCCTGCTTCTGCACTGTATATTCTATGTTCTATGAAACATTCATTCAGCTCCTCTCGCCATAGATGCTGCCAGACCTGCTGAATATTTCCAGCGCCTTCTGATTTTATCATGAATGAAGATTCTGTTTCTAGTTGGCGCTGAGACCACGGGACATGTTGATGGTAAATATGCAAAATGTTATACTTGTCTACATTAGTTTCGACCAGGCAGTGGGTGATTCAGTTACATACCTTGTTCATTTCAGTTTGACATTTCTGGAGTGCCTCTTCCAATTCCAAGTCTCTCCGAGTTTGGGGTCATCTGTAAATTTCACCACTTGATGTTCAAAATTTGAAACCAGATCAGTCATGTGTATCAGAAACCATACGGTCCCAATTTTTATCCCTGGGGCTCCCCATTCAGTACTTTCCGCCTCCACACCCATACCGTAACTTTGACAGAACTACTTTAACAAAACTTCCCCAAACTCGAAACATTAGCTCCCTCCTCTCTTCACAGATGCTGTCAGACCTGCTGAGATTGTCCAACATTTTCTGTTTTATTTCAGATTCCAGCATCCGCAGTAATTTGCTTTAATGTTACTTTGATGATTACTTGTAGTTTCCTACCCACTAAATAGTACTGAAGACTTGTGCTCCAGAACATGCTGCACCCCGAGCCAAGCTGTTCCAGTACAGCTACAACACTGGTATCTACCCGGCAATGTTGCCCAGGTTTGTCATGCACACAAGAAACATTTCAAATCCAACCTGGCCAATTACTGTCACATCCGTCTACTCTCCATCATCAGTAAAGTGATGGAAGGAGTCATAGAGGCTGGTTTAGCTCACTGGGCTAAATCGCTGGCTTTGAAAGCAGACCATGCAGGCCAGCAGCACGGTTCCTGTACCAGCCTCCCCGGACAGGTGCCGGAATGTGGCGACTAGGGGCTTTTCACAGTAACTTCATTGAAGCCTACTTGTGACAATAAGTGATTTTCCATTTTTTTCATTTCATCAACAGTGCCATCAAGTAGCACTTACTCGATAATAACCTGCTCATTGATGCTCAGTTTGGGTTCCACCAGGGTCACTCAGCTTCTGACCTCATTACAGCCTTGGTTCAAACATGGACAAAATAACTGAATGTCAGAGGTGAGGTGTGAGTGACTGCCCTTGACATCAATGCAGCATTCGACCGAGTATGGCATCAAGGAGCCCTAGCTAAACTGGAGGCAATGGGAATCAGGAGGGAAACTCTCCGCTGGATGGAATCATTCCTGGCCCCAAGGAAGATGGTTTAAAGTCAATAATTTCAGTTTCAAGACACCTCTGCAAAAGGCAGCATGGTAGCATAATGGTTAGCATAGTTGCTTCACAGCTCTAGAGCCCCAGGTTCGATTCCCGGCTGGGTCACTGTCTGTGCAGAGTCTACACGTTCACCCCGTGTCTGCGTGGGTTTCCTCCAGGTGCTCTGGTTTCCTCCCACAGTCCAAAGATGTGCGGGTTAGATGGATTGGCCATGCTAAATTGCACTTAGTGTCCAAAAAGGTTAAGTGGGGGTTACTGGGTTATGGGGATAGGGTAGAGACGTGGGCTTGAGTGAGGTGCTCTTTGTAAGGGCCGGTGCAGACTCAATGTGCCGAATGACCTCTTTCTGCACTGCAAATTCTATGAAAAGCTCCTCAGGGTACTGTCCAAGGCCCAACCATCTTCACCTGTTTCATCAATGACCTTCCTTCCGTCACAAGTTTAGAAATGGGATGTTCGCTGATGACGGTGACCTAGTGGTATTGTCACTGGACTAATAATCCAGGGTAATGCTGTGCCGATCTGGGTTCAAATCCCACCACAGCAGATGGTGTAATCTGAATTCAATAAAAATCTGGAATTAAAAGACTAATGATGGGCATGAACCCATTGTCGATTATTGTAAAAATCCATCTGGTTCACTAATGTCCTTTAGGGAAGGAATTCCTTACCTGGTCTGGCCTACATATGACCCCAGACCCACAGCGATATGGTTAACTCTTAAGTGCCCTCTGGAATGGCCTAGCAAGCTGCTAGGTTCAAGGACAATTAGGGATGGGTAATAAATACTGGTACAGCAATGTTCAGTACCATACTCAGATAATGAATATTGTTCAATATTCAGACTTTGGCTGACAAGTGGCAAGTAACATTTGCACCACACGAGTGCCAGACAATGAGCATCCCCAACAAGAGAGGATCAACCACTGACACTTGACATTCAATGGCATTACCATTGCTGAATCTCCCATTATCAACATCTTGGAGGTTACCATTGACCAGAAACTACACTAGCCATATAAATACTATGGTTACAAGAGCAGGGCAGAGGCTAAGGATCTTGCAGTAAGTAACTCTCCTCCTGACTCCCCAAAGCCTGTCCACCACCTACAAGGCACAAGTCGGGAGTGTGGTGGAATACGTCCCCTTGCCTGAATGATTGCCCTACACACTGAAGGTGTTTGAGACCAAAATAATAAGAATTGGACACTTTAAATTTATTTTAACAAAGCTCAACGCCATCCAGGACAAAGCAGTTCACTTGATTTCTCCCCTTCCACAAACATTCAATCCCTCCACCACCCGATGCACAGTAGCAGCCATGTGTGCCATCTACATGATGCACTGCAGGAACTCACCAAGGCTCCTTTGGCAGTACCTTCCAAACCCACGACCGACTGGTTCCCAACCGCTGTGCCACAGCACATTGGTGTGCCATGGGAAGAGTGCAAGTGTGCCATGGCAACCAGCACTCTCCCACACACATGCCCTTTCACAAGCCTGACAAGCCCCAACCATCACCACAGGACCCCTTCAACCGGGTTCGCAGACATGCCGGTTATTTCTTGCCGTACACAGAAGTGTCTCTCTAAAGGAGTATCTGAAAGTCAAAAGGAAGTGACGGCTGCAGTTTGTGTTGTGAGGCTGCGAGGGTTTGTTCAGGGGCCAGCTTTGGCCTTGCCTCCGGGGGTGGTGGCGGGTGTAACGGGGTTCTGGCAGGCATCGGAATTGAAGGGATCAGTCAAGATTGTTGCTGTGGAGCCAGCCCCGAGATGTGCTGCACCGTGGTCGACCTTGCGGTGCAGGGAAGCGTGTTAGGAGAATGCCAAAAGCAGGGCCTTGCTGCTTGTTGGATCACTGGTTGCCGTCAGAGAACGATGTCAGGCGAGGCAGCCAAATCCTCAATGGAAAAAATACCCATCGAGAAGCTGCGGCTGTTCCTCTGCTTCTTGAGAGTCTTTGGTTGGGATTCTCCATCCCGCCAGCCCCTTTTTCTGGTGCGCGCGGCTTGCTGCAGCAGGCAGCTGGGGCGCGATTCTCCCAGACAGGGAGAAATCGTAAGGCTGGCATCAAATCCGGGCAGGTTTGACACCAGCCTCCCCCTCCCCGACCGGGAACCGATTCTGGTCCCCGGTCGGGGCTAGTATGCCGCGGCCGTGAACTCCGGCATCGCGGGCTTAACGAATTTCGTTAAGCCCGCTTGCCAGAGTTTGCGCCGGCTGAGGCGTCACATGACGTCAGCCGCGCATGCGCAGATGGGAAGACTCCAACCCGCGCATGCGCGGATGACGTCATCGCGCATTTGCACGAAACCCGCGCATGCGCGGGCCGGGATGCCCCTCAGCCGCCCCGCGAAGTGATACAGCGGGGCGGCGGAAGGACAAAGAGTGCGCGGGGATCGGACCTGCTGCCCGCGATCGGTGCCCACCGATTGCGGGCCCATGGCACCCTTGGCACGGCCGTGGTACTGCCGTGCCAATCGGTGCCATGGTTTTTAAAATCGGGACTTTACGGCCGTTTTTACGAACGGCCAGACCAGGTGTGTTTGCCGTTCGTAAAAACGGCCGTAAAGGGCTTGGACTTCGGCCCATCGGCCAGCTGAGAATCGCTGCTCGCCGTAAAAAAACGGCGGCAGCGATTCGTATCGGGAGTCGGGCGTGGGGGGGGGGGGAGAATAGTGGGAGGGCGTCGGACTAGCGTGGCCGTAAAAATTTACGAACCCCGCTATTCTCCGCACCGTCGTGAGTGCGGAGAATTGCGCCCAGCCTGTTTCTCCATCTCGCAGCCTGCCAATGGGGTTTCCCATTATGGGCCACCCCAGGCTGTTGGGAAACATGTGGGCATGAGTGGGCTGACAGCGGGGCAAAAGATCCCGCCAACGGAGAATCCCCGCAGTTTGTTATTTTTACTACAGGATACAACCGTGAAAAACTATATAATAAGTTTGCGCCTTATCGTATCCTCATTTTCCCTCTACATAATATCAAATGTAAAACAAGTTGAGTTTTTTTTCTACGTCCTGCACTGCCTGATGCAAGTTACCTCATGTAACAGGTTAATTTTAGATGGAGAACACTTCATTTCAAATATTGTTTCAAATAACGTTACAGTCTCAATCTACCTCCATAAAGCAATGGAGAACCCAGTTCATGATTAATATTGTGTGTGGTATAATGTTGGTAAAGTTTCCATTTAGGAATCATAAATTGACAAAAATAAACGTTTCAATCTAATAGCGACAGAAAAAATTTATGCTGATGCTATCCCCACTCAAGTGCCCGAAATAATCTTTGTAAAGTGTGTAGTCACTGTCCAGTATTAAATATATTGTTATCATTTGGCACACAGCAGTGATATGTACAGAGTTACAGAATGTAACACAAAATCACGTCAATGTAAACCATGTGTCATTAAAGTGGAGCAAATAAATGATATGTGTCTTGATGAGGACTGAGAAATTAAATTCACGTCATGCAATTACAAGCACGTACAATGCGTTACAATAAACTAACGTTGGTGTTTAGACATTTAACTTGGTAAATGTTTTCAGATTGTGTGGGCACCGATTGTATTACATGCAGCAAATATGTTTTTTCTTGTTTTCTGGTTGGCATTCTGGTTGGCATTGAGTAGTACATCTTCATGTCTAATATCTATTCACATTTTAACTGAAATTATTATTGCACTGAACATAACTTTGAATTAAACTGAAGTTCAGTCCGCATGCTGATTTAAACTGACAACACATTACAAATGGCCACGCAGTGAGGAAGCACGTTGTTTGTAGTGGATTGCTGAATTGTGGTTCACCCTGTGCACTGCCCCTTGTATGTGATAGGCCATTGTCGGTTCACTATTACATTGTGCAGCCATTTATGAATAATTGATTCAGCTGAAAAAAAGTGGGTTCGCCGTGGAATTGTTTGTCTCGTTGAAGTGTGTCATCTTACGGAAAAGGTAGGGAACCACTGTTCTCAAGGAACATGGGCAGATGATCCCTGGGAATACCAGCATCTGGAGGTTCCTTTCTATGTCACTCACCATCCCGACTTGGAAATATATCGCCGTTCCTTCTGGCTCGAGGGGCCAGATGGCCTACTCCTGCTCCTAGTTCTTATGTTCTATTGCTGGGTGGAAATCCTGGAACTCCCTCCCTAACAGCACAGTGGGTGCACATACACCTCAACGACAGCAGTGGTTTACCACCTGCTCAAGGGAAACAAGGGAGCACCGGGCAGCGATACCCACATCCTGTAAATGAATTTTAAAATACCCAGGCTTATATTTCACTGCTGCACTACCAGAGATGTGGGGCTGGTTTCTCCACCGGCGGGATGCTCCATTTTGCCGGCAGCCCGGGGGTTTCCCGATGGCATGGGAAACCCCATTGAGCAGCCAGTGAAACGGAGCATCCCGCACTGGTGAAAGGGAGCATCCCATTCGTGTGCTGAACCAGAAATCTGGCGCGGCGGGACGGAGAATCCAGCCCGTCATTTTTGGATGAGATGTTGGACTGAGGCCCCAGACTGGATTTTACACTCCCCTGTCGATTTGAAGGGTTTGGAATAGGGGGATGTTGGGTGCGCGCTAAATCCAGCAAGTGGCCTACCTCCTGGCTACCCTACCATGCTTTCTCCCATCACAATTGTACCAGCGGCCAGATTGGCTTCAGATGGCCTACCTACCATTGGGCCAATTGAAGCCTGTAAGTGGGCAATTTAACCAGTGGTGGGAGAGACCCATGCCAAGCAACCAGGCCAGCAGCTTTCCCTGCATCAGTTCGTGATGGGCATTTCTTACAGGGCCCCCTTGTTTCTCGTTCTGGGTGAGTGTGCTTAACACTCAATTTGGCTCTGTTTCGTTCCTTAGCTTTGGAGTCGCCAGGTATCGTTAAGATACCACCACAAGTTTGAAGGTCAAGTTCAAAGCAATATAACCATACACCAATTAGTAAGTTCAAACAAGACACGTTTATTATATTACAGTAATCTACTAATCATGCATATAAACCTATAAGACTAGGCTAATCCTACCACTAATAGGCCAAATACTTATCTGGATAAGGGGACTGCCGGATCAGGGAACAACGGCTTCTAGCTTTGTCCTGAGTCCGCAGGCTTCCAGTAGTTATGGACTAAAGGGGGTCAGGAGTGTCTACTCTCGTAGCGTGCATTGTGACTTACTTGTTGGCGGCTGCTGTCCAGACCTCTCCTCCTCAAGGTTCTTCTGCTGCAACGGTGTTCTGCTGGGAGGGCTGGCTGGTCAAGGAGAGGCTGGCAGAGAGAGCGAGTTGGGGTCGGGGTCTCTGTCTTATACTCCTCTCAGGGTCTTGTGCCCACCTGGGCGGACCCTCTACACTCTCGCAATCGACTGGGTCTCTTCCCAATCGATTGATTTGAATTCCCCAATAGCGGGGCAATTCCTCGATCACTGGGGCGGTTCTTAGGACTTATTGTTTTCGACTTCTTTGGCGCCGAAAAGTCTGGCCTTCCATTGAATGTATAGATTTGTGTTTAACTTGTTTCCATTGTGCCTGGGGATCGCCCGGTATCGCCTCATTAGTATGCTAACTGTTTTCTTTTCATAGTGCTGTCTGGTTTCTGCAGCAGTCAAAACTGGTTTCTGCAGTAGTCTGAATATACAAGCGCTTTGCAAGCTGCTTGCTTTACAACATGTCCAATTTCCCTGCATTCCTTGCAATCTTCCATTTTGTGTTGGGCAGTGGTCACCCAAGGTGGCTACACCCTGTATCCATCAGAGCCCCCCCCCCCCCCCCCCCCCCCCCCTGAGCTGTTACCCCTCCAGGCTCCCTCCATCCATTATCTCTCAAACCTCAGCTCCAACTCCTCCCACCCCCTCACCAGGACCTGCAAGACCTCCAACCAGTTAACCAAATCCTGTCCCAGCACCCTACACCTCTGTCCCAAATTGCTGGGCACAGGTAATTTGGTGCTTTATATAATTCAGCACCACCCCCCACCCCACAATCTGCTCCCCTCCCCCGCCCCCCCCCCCCCCCCCCCACCCCCCCCAAACTATCCTCTCAGCTGGATGAAAAAGATCACAGAGGAAGAAGAGCAAGGGCATTTTCCCTAGTGTTCTGGACAACATTTCTTCCTCATCCAACTCCCAAATCAGACTGCCTTGTCATTTTTGCATTGCTGCCTCTGTCTGTGGGATGTTACTGGCTGCAAAAAAGCTACCATATTTCCCTGACTTAACAACAGTGACTACAAAGCAAAAATTATATAATTGGCTGATAGGTGTGATGCAAATAAACCCTTTTCTTTCTTTCAACCTCCCTTCTCATTCATTCCCATTGTAGCCTGACTCTCCACAGCGTAGAGTTCAATTAACAGCCTTTCATGTGGTACTTTGTCAAAAGTCTTCTGAAAGTCAGGCTTTTGGAAATTGGGTTCGATGGCAAAAAGAGAATTGGATAAATTATTGAGGGGAAAGAATACAAGGCAATGACAAAGGAGTGGTTGAAGTAAAAGGGGCTAAAGGGATATGAGAACAGGGTTGGTATATGTTATTAAGATACCGCTCATGTACAGGGTATACACTGAATGGGCTGAAAAAGAAGCAGCATATGCTGGAAGAACTTAGTAGGTCTGGCAGAATCTGTGGTGTGATGAACAGGGCCCAGAATTCCCCAGCTATTGGGATTCTCTGTTCTCGCAGGCAGCGCAGCCTCGGCCCACAGGTTTATTGGCGGAGTGGATGGCTTCAATGGGAAATCCCATTGACGAGCAGCGGGAGTAGAGAATCCTGCCAGCAGTGAATGGCCGCCACCCAGAAACACGTGGCGGGGGGACTGGAGAATCCAGTCCAGGGTTTCTTTCTCCCTGTTTGAGCAGAGCTGCCAGACCTTCTGAGATTTTCCAGAATTTTCTGTTTTTATTGCAGATTTCCAGCATCCGCAGTATTTTGCTTTTATTTTATTGACTTGGCTGGTTGGGTTTAATGACCTATTTCTGTGTTGCTATTTCTATGAATTCTATGCGAGGGGTAAGGTTGTTCATTATCTGACTCATCTTGGGGCCTAGTTCCTCTTTCACACCGCCTTTCACTCCCGCTGCTGCAGATGCTTACTAAGAGTGAAATTTCACTCCTGCAAGCTTGGCAATCAAACAGCAATTTAATTGGAATTGTTCCCATTATCTATCCCTCCCCCCACAATAATAATTATACGGCACCCTATTTTTGAAAGATTCCAATGCTGCATTCGGACTCTCTGATTCCCATCATCAATTTCAGAAATGGAGCCAAAACAAATTTCAAATGCATAAGCTGACTAAACATGGGAGGGAGACGCAATGCGTGTGGCCTGATGAGTCAACAGATTCTCACAGTAACTGGTTCTAAGATTTACACGACTATTTGAATTGGATTGTTGCTGATCTAGTTTTCAACAGGGTAACAGAAAGAAAACACTGGATCCCACATCTCCTGCTCCTGTCTTAACCAGTTGAATCCAAACTTTGCTAAAAGTTGCTCACTGTGAATGAACGTTGGAGCAATTGCTCAAAAGATTCGCCGAAGTCATCCAAAGGCATTTAACCCAATATAAACATACCCTTGTATGGTTTTTGAACGCGCTTTAAATCCAGGGGATTCAAATTCCCTGAGGTGATTGGGGCTGGGGTGACTGATTTTAGGGGTTGCATAGGTAAATGGAGTTCAGAGGAATGAGAGATGTGGTAGAGCTTGATTCTCCATCAGTGGGATCCTCCGCTTTGCCAGCAGCAGACTCACGCCCGCTGATTTCCCGACGGTGTGGGGGTGCCCACAATAGGAAACCCCATTGGCCAGCTGCCGGGACTAAGGATCCCGCTGCCGGCGGGGGCACATTGTACCAGAAAAAGTGTGCGGCGGGACGGAGAATCCCACCCGTAACATTCCGAGGGAGCTTGGCAGTGTAGCTGTTAAGTGGGTGTTTTCTCTCAAGGGGGAATCGAGAGTTAGTTCCAAATTAGCAAACTCTCATTTAAGACAGAGTGGAATCTCTTCCCTTGGAGGGTCATTAGTCTTTGGAATTCTGTCCCGCACAAAGCAATGGAGGTTGGGCCACTGAATATTTTCAAGACTAAGTTAGACAGACTTTTGCTCTAGAAGGGAGTTGAGGAAAGGGTTGTTGGGGGACAAGCACAATCAGATCAGACTTGATCTTATTGAATGCCACAACAGGCTCAATGGGCCAAATGGCATATTCCTGCACCTATTTCTGCATGAAGGCCCATCTTCTCAACCTTGCCCCACCCTGAGATGTGGTGATCCTCAGGTTAAATCACCGCTCGTCAGCTCTCTCCCTCAAAGGGGAAAATAGCCTGAGACTCTGACAACTTTACTTCTTATCTAAGCATGCTGGATCCATTAGGTGGGTAAAGACATTCATCTCCTGGACCCACCACTTTGGTGTAGCTTCTTGGACCAGTTCACCAGCTGCCTACCTTCTCACCTCCAATAAAGACAGAAGTGATGAGGCAGATCAGGGTCAAAAATATGAGCAGATTCTCCGTCCCGCTAGCCCCGTTTGCTGGCGTGGCATGTACTGCCGGCAGCGGGAATCTCCATTCCCGTAGCCACCAAATGGGGGGCTGGATTCTCTGATTTTGAGACTAAGTGTTGACGCCGGCGTGGGAATGGTGGCATTGTACGACCGAAAAAATGGCCCAAAACGGCCACCGATCCTCCGCCTGGTAGGCAGCGAGCAGGCACGCAGCGTAGAGCCCCCGGCTTTACCTGTGGATACGACCGGAGAATTGCCTGCAGCAGCTGAGCCGTGCAATGTGAATGAACGTTGGAGCAATTGCTCAGCTGGCCACGTGCGGACTGGGCATGCCAGATAATGACCCCCTTTGGCCAGGCTCACCACCGCTGGACCACCCCCCACCAGTGCCCTCAGTCCCTGCCAAAGCCACCCCTGCCCGCGGATCAACCCCTCACTGACTGTAGCGGCGCTGGACGTAGTTCGCAGCCGCCACACCGAGTTCCCGAAAGAAAATACCGCACACGACTGACGCCATCAGGAACTCAGCCCATCGGAGGCGGAGTATCGGGGGGAGGGCCTCAGGTAATGTCCTGAGGCCGTCCCGATGTGTGCAACGTTCTCCTGGAGTACGCCTTTTTGGAGGGGGTGGAGCATCGCAAAGCCGCCCCCGATTCTGCGCCAACGTGAATTCTCCAGCTGATCGGCAAACGCGATTCCGGCGTCAGAGACCGGAAAATACCAACCGGGGTTTCCCATTGTGGGCACCCCATGCCATCGGGAATCGGGCAGGCGTAGGAGCGCTGCCGGCAGGGCGGAGGATTCGCCAACGGAGAATCCCGTAGCTGATTTTAAACACTGTAACCACCCTTCCCCAGTACATACCCACCCCAACCTCCCTCCCCCAATCCCAGCAGACTGCAATTCACTCATCTTTTGATTAAAATTCCTCTCTTTAAAACCCTTAAAATGAGCTGTCTCCTACCAAATAGCAGCTTCCACATCACGCAGGCTCTAGGATGCAATACACGGGAACCTTGCAAAAATGCCCCAGAGTTTTCAATGTTTATAAGGAAACTTTCTAATGTCAGTACAGAATGAATGCTCACACCAATTACTCCTGATATGATCAACCAGTGTCTGAGGAGCAAATCCATATTATCCTCTGCATCGTCAGTCAGACAGTTCTCTACGGTATAGCAAGAGTGGCAAGTGAAACTGGAGTTATTCTCATTCCAATATCATGTGAAAGGCTTTGATAAGATGTAAGAATATTGTCAGTGAATGGGTATCTCCAGAAAGTGCTAGATGGATGCTTGTGTGTGGGGGTATTGGACGTAGTCAAGGCAGTCAAATTGCCCTCTGACACTCACCGTTATGCTTTCATCCGAGCAATTGTCAGTATTTTCAGGCGAGAGGATCACGAAGGACATGTGCATTTTGACACACTGGGCGGGATTTTCTGGTCCTTCCCACTTGCGGCCAATGGCGAGCTCCCACCGCCAGCACGCGTCGTGGGAGGGGTCCCTCTGTTCCTGCTGTGGAGTTGGCATTTCTGTGACATCAAATTCATGCCTCCTGCTCCTCCAGTGCCATTTGTTTAAGTCCCAGGGCTGTATCAATCCGTAGGAGGTTAGGTACGCGGACTATGGTTTGGGATGGTTCGAGTTTTACGTTAGACACATTCCATTACAGCACGAGAAATAGTCAGCGCAAATGATTCATGCCAGGGTGCATGCACCATGCTTTACTCATCTCTCCCACCCCTGTTAATCAAACTTGATCAACATATTCTCTATTCCTTTCCCCCTCATGTGCTCCTTTACCTTTGCCATGAATATATTCATGCTGTTTGTCTCAATTACTCTATGATGGTAAGTTCTAAATTTAAACTATTCTCTGGGTGAAGAGGTTGCTCCTGAGTTTATTGAATATATTAGTGAATATCTTACACTAGTTCTAGTCTCACCCACAAGCAGAAACCTATTTTCTATATCTACCCTATCAAATCCTTTCATAATCCTGAAGATCTCTATCAAGTGTACTATGGCACCTTTGTAAATAAAAGCTTATAAACATGTAAACATTAGGCTGTAGTTCTGTCCTCCACTGCCTGGTTATCTGAAATAGAACAGTTTAACCAAAGTTTAACCTGCTTTTCAGAAATGGATGTTGGTGCTTTGCTTTTTTATAGTCTTATTAATATGTGTCACTCCTTTTAGTCATTTGTATATTTGCATCCCAGATCCTTCCGTTTCTCTCCCCCATGTAGACACTTATCTTCCAGGGAATACGTGTCCTCATCCCAAATGTATTGCTTTGCATTTGTTGTAATCAAAGTTAGTTTGTTAATTACATGACTTGCAATCTGAAAGTGTATCTGTACCTTCTTGCAGTCCCCTGTATTCACTGTACACCCCAATTTGGTGTCAGCCAAATTTGAAATTATGCTTCAACCAGAATTTTACAAATTTTAAGTGGCCGTTTTGGAGAACCCACATTTTTGTTGGAAATTTGTTTGCAAGAGAGAGGGAGAGCATTGAGCAGGCACCTGTGAAAGGTGTAGCTTCAGCAGTTAAGGTGGACTGGAAGCTGTGGGTCGGAAAACGATCGACTAGAGTTGAAATCATAAATCATTGGGCCTCACGGTAGCATGGTGGTTAGCATCAATGCTTCACAGCTCCAGGGTCCCAGGTTCGATTCCCGGCTGGGTCACTGTCTGTATGGAGTCTGCACGTCCTCCCCGTGTGTGCGTGGGTTTCCTCCGGGTGCTCCGGTTTCCTCCCACAGTCCAAAGATGTGCGGGTTAGGTGGATTGGCCATGCTAAATTGCCCGTAGTGTAAGGTTAATGGGGGGATTGTTGGGTTATGGGTATACGGGTTACGTGGGTTTAAGTAGGGTGATCATTGTTCGGCACAACATCGAGGGCCGAAGGGCCTGTTCTGTGCTGTACTGTTCTATGTTCTATGTTCTATGTTCTATGTATGTATGTTAGAGTTAGGTTTTCTAAGATAAAATCTCAAATGACATCATGAGTCAAGAGAGCAGTTCAAGGAACCAAAACGAAAAGACCCCAGAAGTCCCAGGATCCACAAGGAAGACAGGCTGACACACGTTGAACCTAGATATCATGCCATGCCTCAGCTAATGAAAGGTCAGTATCAATCTTTATTGTTTAATAAAACTTGTTCATTTCCATTCTAAATTAGTGATTGCCCTTTTTGTCGATATGGTAATTCCTCAACAGGAATGTTCTTATTCTGGAGCAATCAGTTCGCAATCTAACCAGCCCGCTCCCATTGGTGGGTTCCGGATCTTCCTAGACGTGGTGAGATACCGATTGACACCAATTAAGAGCCATCTCCATCTCATTAACAAGATGGAAACCCTCGCCAGGATTCTCTGACCCCTCGCAAGCTCAAGAATTAGTGTTGATGCCGAGACGGCCCGCAATGCAGGTCCGACGCCGGTACGTGATTCTCCGGCAACCGGAGAATCTCCGCCAGTCGCACGTGCGCGGCCAACCAGCCGTGTTCCCGCCCCAGTTCCGCCGGTGTGGTTCCCATATAGTTCCATTCAGTGGGAGTTTGGACCCGCAGATGCGGTGGCTGACCTGGTTTGGGGGGGAGGGGGGGGAATCAGACTCTGGAGCCTCCATGGCTGCCAGGCCCGCGATCGGAGGCCACCAATCGACGGGCGCGATTGATCCGGGCGGGGCCTACCTTCTTCCGCGCCAGCCTGCTGTGTGGCTCCGCCATGTTGCATGGCGCTGGTACGCAAGCAGCAGCTGCGCATATGCGCGGACCCGTGGCGAGCAGTGCAGGGCCATGTACAGCAGTTGGAGCAGCGCAGAGCAATCCAGCGCCGTGTTGGCCCCCTGTCGGGCAACAGAATCGCTGGGCCAAGAGGCCCGTTGACGCTGGCGTGAAACTGTCCGGTGTTTATTCTGGCATCAACACTTAGCCGCGTTTTCCGAGAATCCAGGCCCCTATGTAATGGCCTCCCAGGAACTAACCGGCTCCCCAGCAAGACGCCACAAGGGCGCCATTTAGAACTCCGATTTAAAAACGGGAACCTAGCACATTGGCTGCCTAAGGGATCGGAGCAGATGAGAAACCATTATAGTTTTCGGGCATTCAAACCAGGGGCACTGGAGCTGCGTCCCTTGTGCTCAGGGCGAGGGGAGGTAGAACCCACAGGGTACGGGCCTCGTCAGAGAGCTGGGCGTCATTGGTCGGTGGTCGCCCCTGGGCTGGTCGTGTGAGGGGCTTAGCGCCTGTGGATCCTACAGGTCATCTCTCAAATTGTGTATACCCATAACAGGGGCAACTACTGCCTGTCTACACCACCAAACACTTGCAAGACAGAGCCCTCCCTGTTCATGGTAATGTGGTGACGGTATCTTTAACTCCCTCTAACTCTGACAGTTGCTAATAAATAATTGGCATTGTTAGTTATGTGAGCACTTCACAGCTGCACATGGTGTTTGCTTCTTGCTGCTGCTGGTGGCTGCAAACACCTTCCTTTCTGTAGCTGGAAAGAAGGACAATTTTTTCTAAGATACCTGGGTCCTGGAACACCGGGCTCGGGGGGGGATGTATGAGTCAAGAAGCAATCCGGTTTGAAGCAAGAGGACACTGCGGTGCCTGGTGTATGACATCGATCTGAATGGGCCACCTGCTAACACCATTGAAGAAATGCTTTTGCAGATTGCTGATGCTTTTGCTGGTGTGCTGAATTATGTATGTAACTGTCATGTCACCATGGGTTAAAGACGCTGGAAGTCAAGGATGTTCAACTGCACCTTGAGCGGCAGTGGAAATATCTGGATGCCAGGATGTGGTTTCGGTGAGGTTGGGTTGTGTGGGAGGGCCTGCATTGCTGCAGCTCTTGGACAGAGAATGACACTGATAGGTAGAACAAGTAACACATTGATAGACAGATCATTCTGATGACAACGGTTTGGGCATGATAACACATTCTCAGGCTATCCTCCCATTTCTGTTGAGGAGCCTGCGAGCCTTTGATACTGTGTGGTTGTTGTTTTTTGTGCAAATGAGCTGATATTGCTTTGTATTGATACCAATACAGAACAGTGATGTTTTCTTGTTGTTTATGGTTAGTGTGATATGTGGAATGTTACGTAGTTAATTTTCAAATTTTTGTTATGTTACTGATGACCATTTAATAAATAAAATATTTGCAAGTGCTTTCTCGTGGCTAAACGTGCCATGTCTCAGATAAGTTTTATTGACTCGCATCCCAATCAAACCGTGAGGCCTGAACCCTAAGGGCATCAATACCACAGAGGCAGCAGCCAACAATCAAAACCCAAGGTCTGGGCTTTAGCACTGGGGATATCTCCGCAACCAGAGGGTGAATGTGAAAGTACCTGAGCACAGTTCCCCGAGTGTTCCCGGTAGGGGTCTGGGACCCTGCTGTGGCCAAGGGTAAATGTACAGGGTACGGTCCCTCAGCACAACTAGCTCAGTGGACACAGGCAGACATGGGGAGAACATACAAACTCCACACAGACAGTGACCCAAGGCTGGAATTGAACCCGGGTCCCTGGAGCTGTGAGGCAGCAATGCTAGCCACTATGCCACCTTGCCACCCTTTCAAAAAAAAATTGGACATTGTTGGCATAATCTCCTGCGCATGCAGTATTTGCGACTCCTCCAATTGGCTATGCATCCGCTGGAATGTCGCTAACACTCCAGCACAGTGGCACAGTGGTTAGCACTGCTGCCTCAAAGCTCCAGGGACGCAGGCTCAATTCCGGCCTCAGGTCACTGTCTGTGTGGAGTTTACACATTCTCCCCATATTTGCGTGGGTTTCCTCCAGGTGCTCCGGTTTCCTCCCCAGTCCAAATGTGTAGGTTAGTTAAGATTGGGCGTGCTAAATTGCCCTTAGTGTTCAAAAAGATGAGGTGGGGTTACTGGGTTACAGGGATCTGGTGGAGGTGTGGCTTAAGAAAGGTGCTCCTCCGATATGCAACAATCACAGGTTTGTCCCGGGTAGGATGGATGGTGGATTCCAGAGCTGGCAGAGGGCAGGCATCAGAAGGATGGGAGATCTGTTCATAGATGGAAGCTTTCCCAGTTTGAAGGTGCTAGAGGACAAATTTAATCTGCCACCAGGAAACATCTTTAAATATCTGCAAGTACGAGCCTTCCTGAAAAAACAGTCAGTGGCCTTTCTGACGCTGCCGCCACAGAGGATACAGGACAGGGTGGTCTCCGGCACCTGGGTGGGGGAGGGGAGGGTGTCGGATATCTACCAGGAACTACAGGAGGCGGAGGAAACCCCGGTGGAGGAGCTCAAGGGCGAGTGGGAGGAGGAGCTAGGTGAGGAGTTGAAAGTGGGTCTGTGGGCAGAGGTCCTGGGCAGGGTTAATTCCTCCTCATCATGTGCCAGGCTCAGTCTAATTCAATTTAAGGTGGTCCACCGGGCACACATGACGGCAGCGAGAATGAGCAAGTTGTTTGGGGTAGAAGACAGTTGTATGAGGTGCAAGGGCAGCTCTGCAAACCATGTCCACATGTTTTGGGCATGCCTGGAGCTTAGAGAGTTCTGGCAAGGATTCGCGGGGGCAATGTCCAAGTTGCTGAACACACAGATGGTGCTGAGTCCAGAGATAGCGATCTGTGGAGTGTCAGAAGACCCGGGAGTTCAGGGGGTGAAAGAGGCCAATGTCTTGGCCTTTGCCTCCCTAGTAGCCCAGAGACGGATTTTATTAATGTGGAGGGACTCGAAGCCCCCGAATGTAGAGGCTTGGGTTACCGACATGGCTGGGTTTCTCAGCCTCGAGAAAATAAAGTTTGCCTTAAGAGGGTCTATGCTAGGGTTCTCTCGGAGGTGGCAGCCGTTTGTCGACTTTCTCGGGGAAAATTAAAATGTCAGCAGCAGCAGCGATCCGTGGGGTTGGGTGAGGGGGGTGGGTGGCTGGAAGGGGGGGGTGAGTGCTTCATTGGGATGGTGTGGGAAGACTGGGTTGCGTGGGGTAATGCCTATTTAATTGTTATTGGATATTCTCTTTTTGCACTATGTTAATGTTCACTCTAGTTTGTTTTGTTATTATGGTTACTACTGTTTCATTATGAAAAATTCTGCAAAACCTTAATAAAAATACTTTATAAAAAAAGAAAGGTGCTCATACCAAGGGCCGGTGCAGACTCGATGGGCCAAATGCCCTCCTCTCCACTGTAAATTCTATGATTCTAAGATATCCCCTCCTGAACCTCACGGCTGTGCCCGAGTGTCTGCATCAGCTTCAGGATAACCTTGTCCAGAAGCTCGGTATCTGACTGGGACTCAGCAGAGTCCTGGGATCCAAACCTCCAACTGCTGATTCGCTTGGATGTTCCTGCCTCCACCTGAGGCCCGGCCTGCGATGTTCCGTCCCCGACCGGCCGAGTCCCCAACGCCATGAGTCTCTCATGGCCTCATCCGACAGGAACTCAGAGTGGCGGCTGCGGACTGTGGGGGGGGGGGGGGGGGGGGGGGGGGGGGGGGGGGGTAGCCTCGCCACATCAGGTGGCGATCCTGCGAGTGAATGGACATGGGCTCAGTGAGAGGGAAGGATCAATTTGTCTTACACAAACAGCTCATTTGTTGCAGGTCAGCTGGGTGAAGGGCAGTGGATCCTCACCTCTTATGCGCAAGACAATCGCGCTGTCGGGAACTGCTCGCTCCTTGACCAATCACACGATCTCCAGGGCCCTTTCCTCATAGGAGGGGGGGGAGGACTTTGATGTTCAGAATCCCGCTGCCCGTCTCACTCTTTCCAGCCTATTTTCGGCTAACTGATCTTGCGGGGCAAAAAGAGGGCATTTTGAGCTACACGCATGATGCATTGGGAGTGGGGTCTAGGACAGGTGGCATGTTTGGGCACTGCTCCTGGGCAGGCAGGGTTGTGCTGGAGGGTGCCAGGGTGTGCTCAGGCACAGGCGCAGGTACGGTAATATGCTTGGGAGGGGTAGGGGGTGAGAAGTGTGAGATGCCAGCCTCTGACATGTTGTGGGGGGAGGGGTGGTGGAGGTGAGGGCGGTGGCAGGTTGAACTGATGCCGGGGCTGGTGTCAACTTACGCATGTGACCCGGTGGAGGTCGTTGGTCTTCTTCCTGCACGGGACGGCGGTCCTCCTGGTCAAGCTGCCCGAATTGACAGCCGCTGCCACTAACTCCCAGGTGGCATTGGCGGCCCTGGGGTTGGTCCGCTTACCCCCCTCAGCGGAACAGGGTGCTGGATTCTCCGTTTGGGAGACTAAGTCCCCACGCCGGAGTGAAAACGGGTGTGTTTTACGCCACGAAAACTGGCGCAAAACGTCCACCGATTCCCTGCCTCCAGGCAGTGTCGAGCTCCCAGGATCGCCCCACCACAGTGCTCCCAGCCCCGCATAATGCCACCCCTGCCCGCGGATTGGCCGTCCCCTGACTGTGGCGGTGCTGGACTGAGTCCGCAGCCGCCACTCTGAGTTCCTGTCGGATGAGGCCATGAGAGACCCACGGTGTTGGGAACTCGGCCGGTCGGGGACGGAACATCGCAGGCAGGGCCTCAGGCAATGACCTGAGGCCGTGGCTGCAGCGCGCGGTGTACTCCTCTGCGGGCAGAGCAGCGCAAAAGCAGCGCCGCCCCCTAATTTTGTCCTCATTGGGGATTCTCCGCCCTATCGCCGAATGAGATTTTGGCTTCGGGAATCGGAGAATCCAGCCCAGGGTCTCCCGTCTCCCCTCCATGGCAACCACCAAGCTGGCCAGGCTGGCATCTCTGAATCATGGGGCAGGTCTCCATGGTGGCATAGCTGTGTGCTGACTGGAGTGTATTGGGAGGGAGCCCTTATGAGAAACTCTCCTTGTTAGCAGGAAGCTGCTGAACACAGTCCAGGCGAATCTGCAGACGGGACAGCCATTTCCACCCTGGAGCTTGTGGGGGATCATTTCTGGCACTAAGTGCCGTTAAACATGGGCCGAGATCTTGCTGGCTCTGCTGGCGGGAAGCACACGGGAAGTGGGGCCCGATACAGCACTTCGAGCATTTCCTGTTTAAATTGCACCCATGGTCTTAATTCCCACATTACCTCCCCCATTTAGAATGGATAAAGGCAGGCTTCTTTCAGTGATCTTGCGTTCCCAGTAGGGAGGGTTGCGTTCAAATGTATTGCAGGTCAGGACAAAAACCAAAGGAGGAGGAGGAGCGGAATGAGAACACCCGAAAGAGAAACAGGAAAGAAAACAGGAAAAGCTTTGAAGTTATTGGTTCAAACGACAGAGCTGAAGAGTCCGCTGAGAAAATGCGCCCGAGGTTTGTATTGAACATCTTTTGGAGAGATAGACTTAAAAGATGTTCTGAAATCCAATGGAGGGTCCACCGAGTGAGGCATTTAATAACCTGGATGTCAACAACTGGTGAAAATGGGGTTGATTGTGATTGTGATTCCCCCATTGACGAATAGTCCATTGCCACCCATTCTTTGGGTTGGGTTGGGTGGGGCGGGGGGTGGGGGGGTTGGTGTCTACTGGGTAGCCCTTTTGTAGGGTGGCAGTTGACACTTGAGAAATTGTGTCATGAAGACCTTCAGCACCTTCTGGAAAGAACCATAGAATTGAATTAGCAAGAATAAGGCTGAGTTCCATTGTGTGGTGTCACCTCTCTATAAGAGCAACTGACTGACTCCAACCCTTCCGCCATTTCCCCTTGGCTCTGTCACTTTCTGCACTCCAGATAATGATTCAATTCTCTTTTGAAGGGGGAGGGGAAAATTGGAACTTCAAGAAAACCAACCAAATTGTTTCAAATTCACTTCTGGCAAGTGGCCATTTCTGGTGAGTCCAGCCTTTATCGGTAATCCCTCGGTGCACTGAGCAGGCAGTTGTGACCCTTCTTGAATCATTGCTCACTGGGCTGACAAAACCGAGTGTCTGTCTGAGTCTTTCTGGGTCACTTCATGCGGCAATTAAAGATCAAGCACTTTCAGAGCAACTTCTTTTCCCTGAAAACCAAAAATCCATTTTTAGAGTGACTTTTATGGCCAGTGGGTGGTCCAAGATGCTGAAGTGTAGCCACGGTTGCGATATTAAAAAATGTGGCAGAAATGTTGTGTACAGCAAGATTCCATAAATAGCAATGCAATAATGAGCAAATAATCTGTTTCAGCGACGTTGTTTTGAAGAATAAACAATTGCCACAACAGCAGGGATAGCTCCATGGGACCGTTTACATTCATTCTGCAAAGATAAACAGGGCCTAGGTTTAATATTTTGTCGGATCTGACAGTGCCGCACTCCCCGAATAGCAACTAGACCTGGTGCTCAATTTTTTTAGAGTGGGACTTGAAGCCACAACCTACTGCCTCAGTAGCG
Source organism: Scyliorhinus canicula (assembly GCF_902713615.1). NCBI lineage: Eukaryota > Metazoa > Chordata > Chondrichthyes > Carcharhiniformes > Scyliorhinidae > Scyliorhinus > Scyliorhinus canicula. The sequence continues at coordinate 116,105,363 of NC_052146.1, forward strand.
AGAGGGCTACCCACTGAGCCATGACTTTCAGAGTCAGGTTAAGTTCGATCAACACGGGTAGTATTTGCACGCACTGCTTGCTTCAGCTCAGTGCTGTCACTAGTCCAGGAGTGAGTATACACAGAAAGAATGGCCTCGAATGTTTACATAGGTTTGATGGGCGGGGAGGTGGAAGTACGAGGTGTGTTAGAGCCCGTAAATGAAATGAAATGAAAATGAAAATCGCTTATTGTCACCAGTAGGCTTCAATTAAGTTACTGTGAAAAGCCCCTAGTCGCCACATTCTGGCGCCTGTCCGGGGAGGCTGGTACGGGAATCGAACCGTGCTGTTGGCCTGCTTGAAAAGCCAGCGATTTAGCCGAGTGAGCTAAACCAGCCCTAAATCAGCTAAATCAGCAAATAGCCAGGGAGTTCAGGGTCAGTGCAACCCTGTTGTTCTTAATAGCAGAGTTTTATTTAAATTACAGATCCTGAGAGCCCGCCCAATAACTGTTCACATTCACCAACCCTATTGAGACTCTATCTCAATTCACTACACCGCCCACAACCACCCGATCCCTGTAACCCCACCTAACCTGTACATCCCTAGACACTAAGGGGCAATTTAGTGTGGTCAACCACCTACCTACACATGTTTGGATGCTGTAATACCATATAAATGTTCAGAGCTGGTCCTGGACAGGTCCACAGGTCACTGAAAGTGGCAACACAGGTGGAGAAGGTAGTCAAGAAGGCATACGGTATGCTTGCCTTCATTGGCTGGGGCACTGAGTGTAAAAATTGGCAAGTCATGTTGCAGCTGTATCGAACCTTAGTTAGGCCACACTTGGAGTATAGTGTTCAATTCATGTCACCACACTACCAGAAGGATGTGGAGGCTTTAGAGAGGGTGCAGAAGAGATTTACCAGGATGTTGCCTGGTATGAAGGGCATTAGCTATGATGAGATGTTGAATAAACTCAGTTTGTTCTCACTGGAACGATGGAGGTTGAGGGGCGACCTGACAGAAGTCTACAAAATTATGAGGGGTATAGACAGAGTGGATAGTCAGAGGCTTTTTCCCAAGGTAGAGGGATCAATACTAGGGGGCATAGGTTTAAGGTGCGAGGGGCAAGGTGTAGAAGAGATGTACGAGGCAAGTTTTTTTTACACAGAGGGTAGTGGGTGCCTGGAACTCGCTGCCGGAGGAGGTGGTGGAAGCAGGGACGATTGTGACATTTAAGGGGCGTCTTGACAAATACATGAATAGGATGGGAATAGAGGGATACGGACCCAGGAAGTGTAGAAGATTTTAGTTTAGACGGGAAGCATTGGCGGCGCAGGCTTGGAGGGCCGAAGGGCCTGTTCCTGTGCTATACTTTTCTTTATTCTTTGGACATCAGGAAGGTTAACTTAATCAGAGTGTAAATTTGGCTGGGGTGCAAAACGAATGTCCAACCCAAGCCAGTTCCTACTGGATGAGTTAGGATAAAATCAGCTCTCCGCTCCATTCACCTTTATAGGTTGTTTACAGTTTGAACACAAACAAAAACTACAATTGGTATGTATAAGTCTGTCATGTCTGAAATGGAAGGGCAGCACGGTGGCCTAGTGGTTAGCACAACCGCCTCACGGCGCTGAGGTCCCAGGTTCGATCCCGGCTCTGGGTTACTGTCCGTGTGGAGTTTGCACATTCTCCCCGTGTCTGTGTGGGTTTCGCCCCCACAACCCAAAAATGTGCAGAGTAGGTGGATTGGCCATGCTAAAATTGCCCCTTAATTAGAAAAAAATAATTGGCTAATCTAAATTTATTTTAAAAAATGTCTGAAATGGATTTCAATCATTCACTCATAATCAAACAGCCTGTTTGCTTTGAATATAAACATAATGCGAACATTACTCAAATAATGCTTTTATAATTCACAGTCCAAATTTTCTTCAAATCATTTGAAAAGTAGCCACAAAGATATGAAGTGACTGAAGAGAAACACCTGTTGAGCTCACTAAGATCTATTGACTCATCCTGGCAATTATAAGTATTCCCGCTCAGGCTGTCAAATCTTAAACTAGCGGAACTACAGCTCCAGGCAAAAAATACTACTTTCAAACCAGGCCTTTGGTTGAGTCTGAGGCCTTCAGGTGGAGATTAACAGAAAAATAAAAATAATTTGCATTTAAATAGAATTTAAACAAGCCCTCACAATATCCCAAAATGCTTTAGAAATAGCAAATTATTTTTGAAGCGGCCCCTCTTGTTGGGTAGGTAGACCAGCCGGAGACAAATGTTAATTGCAAAAAAAGCAAATGATTGATTGATCAGAAGATCTGCTTTTAGTAGTGCCAGATGTGCCAGAAATATCAGGCAGGATACAGTTGAACCTTCTTTATCAACACAAGCAAACAGATAAAAGTCCCCTTTTAATATTTCATCCAAAATATGGTATTTCTGATAATGCAGCACTCCCTTAATGCCACACCAAGGTGGGTCTCAAATCCATCGCCATCTGACTCAGAGGAGAGCTGTTGAACCTGTAGGAATGCAAAGCTGACTAGATTTAACCATGTAATCACAAAGTATTTCATCCTACAATTTTTTGCATTTTACTCACAACCATATTTTGAACCCGAGATATTTCAATTATTTTTTTAAATAAATTTAGATTACCCAATTATTTTTTCCAATTAAGGGGCAATTTAGCATGGCCAATCCACCTACTCTGCACATTTTTGGGTTGTGGGAGCGAAACACACGCAGACACGGGGAGAATGTGCAAACTCCCCACGGACAGTGACCCAGAGCCGGGATCGAACCTGGGACCTCGGCGCCGTGAGGCAGAGATATTTCAATTATGAGGAAATATTGAAGTGATTCAATTGGTTCATCTTGGTTTTCCTTTCATTGGCAGTTCAGGATTGCCTATTAGTAGATTCTCATGGTTGTATCTGAGTTGCTTTGCCCATTGGTCTGTAAATTAATTTCATTTTATGTATTAAAAAGGAATAGACAAGTTCTAATGTATGAACGGATCGGCAGGTGTGTTGTGTACTGCAGGCAGTTTTCTTTTGAAGCTCTCCGGCTATCTTCCCTTAAAGTTGCTAAGACCCGCTGAATGCAAATTATTGGGGAAGCCAATGAGACAAGACAAGACTTCACATTCAGTGATCAGGTTAGTCACTGGTCCAGTGTCTCCAATCCCTCTCTCCTGCACGCGGCGCTCTTCCAGAGGCAGTATCTATAGTTGGAGGGGCACCAAGAGCAGGAGAGAGGGAATCTGTAATCGGACAAGATAACTGAGTTACCATGAGTGGGGTGCGTGAGGGCTGTGTCAGTGTGCACAGGAAAGGAGGAGGGAGCTTAATAATAATCTTCATTGTCACAAGTAGGCTTACATTAACACTGCAATGAAGTTACTGTGAAAAGCCTCTGGTCGGCACATTCCGGCACCTGTTCGGGTACACTGAGGGAAAATTCAGAATGTCCAATTCACCTCACAAGCCGTCTTTCAGGACTTGTGGGAGGAAAGCGGAGCACCAGAAGAAAACCCACGCAGGCACAAGGTGAAGTGCAGACTCCACACAGATAGTGACCCAAACCGGGAATCGAACCTGGGACCCTGGAGCTGTGATGCAACAGTGCTACACGGCAACAAATGAGATTGTTCCCTCTCCACTTCCTCTATCCCCCCTCCCCCTTCTTTCTCTTCTGCATCTCTCCAACAATGAAACAATGGGAGTTGCAGAATGGAGGCAGACTTTCTTTTTTATACAGAGCAGATAGTTGAAATATATAAAACAAAACCTGAAAGATTTTCTTGCAATTTGGGTTGTACATATTGAAACTTTCCCCCAAATATAAATATACTGTCGCTGTGTACATGTGGTGCAATGTGTAGAACATGTTAATGAGGCAGCCACCAAAATTAGTGTTATCATCTGCACAAATGGGACAGTTCCCTTTCATATTAACAATATTGTATGATGCTGTTAAAGTAAAGGTTGTACTCTGATTTGTTTAATTGTCGCCAATGGATCGCCTATAGGGTGCACACATACTAACATTGCATTATATCATTGCTGCTCGGAATATAATGACACACACTGCTGAAATTTGCATGATAGTGGTAAGCAGATGCCAACAATGGGCATGCTCAATTCACCAGGGTCTCTCTGTGATTGGTAAATTGATTGTTGAATCTTGAAAGGGGAAAAAAATAACAGCTATGGTTGAGGGGGAGGGATACAGTAGGGAATGGGGAACAAGGAACGCAGAAACAGGAGAAGCACCACTGTCCATGACCCCTGGCCCTGCAGCTGGGGAACTTGAGAACAATCCTCAGCAGTCAGTTGGAGAAGTGTTCCAAGGGAATGATGGATTAGCGATGGGATGGGTCAGGGTGCTTTGTCATTAGAGGGGAATTGCGATCAAAAAGAAACAAAACTTTGGCTACGTGGGCAACTAAAGAGCTTCGAAAACTGAAAAATCAAGCTTGATTTCTAATTGCATTGGGATAAAAAATTCAAGTGAGACCCCCGCTGGAATTCTCAAATCTTTGGAACAGAAGTTAGGAGTGTGCAAGGATGTTGAATGTTTTTTTAAATAAATTTAAAGTACCCAATTATTTTTTCCAATTAAGGGGCAATTTAGCGTGTTCAATCCACCTACCCTGCACATCTTTGGGTTGTGGGGCCGAAACCCACGCAGACACGGGGAGAATGTGCAAACTCCACACGGACAGTGACCCAGGGCCGGGATTCGAACCCAGGTCCTCAGCGCCGTAGGCAACAATGCTAACCACTATGCCACCGTGCTGCGTGGATGTTGAATGTTTGAGAATGTGAGATCCAGTGAGTATCTTGGACTGAACAACGAAACAAAAGAGGCCAACGTTACCTGCAACAAGAACAAGAAGAAATCCCCTTCTATCAAACAGCAGGAGCGTTTTAAGAAAATAAATTCAAAAGGATTATAAACATTGCTGCTAGGAGGAAAATTGGATCCTCAGCCTGGCTGATATAATCGTACTACGTGGAAATTCGTGCAGGAATAATGCGATTGAGGTTCTTGGTCAGGGTAGGTGAGTGAGAAGACATACGCTTTCTCTACTTCAGATACACTACAATTTATTTAAACCGTTAGCGTTTGCATTAAAGAGTTGAATCTACTGAAGCACCACAAAAGAATTGAATGAGAATTGCTCTTATTGGGAAACACTGATGAATGTTCAGAGCTTCCTTGTGCAAAGCTTTAGTTAGTCTTCAGCCTAGTCTAAGGAGATGCTATCCCCTTTTTAAACCGCTTGCATTGGCTATATTTTAAACCATTGAATCAGATCGAGCAACATGCCATTTAACCTATTCCAACTATTTTTGAAAATATCCATATAGTTTCTTTAAAATTCAACAAATTTTGTAGAGAACTTTAACAAACGGTGGCCTATTTGTAGCAGTGTTACTGCCATTTGCTTTGAAAAATAAAGATGCGTTGTGTTTTACAAGAACACTGGGATCGATAGATAAATGGTGTGTTTAGGTGTTTTTTCCATACCTCTAAATTCAGTGCATGTAGGCTAATAAAGGGATCGTGGTCAAGCAAATGTGGTGGCCAGCGAAATAAATATTCAAGAATGACCTGCAATAGTGCTACATGGTCACGGTGAGGACTATAGCCCCACTGTTGCATCTTGCCACCATTGTCACACCACCTTCTTTGCCGACCAGGTATTTTGACTTGATGGCCATTTGGTCATAATTGGCTGAGGACTTGTCACTTTTTCTTCACATCATGAAGAATACAATCTTTGAAAGGGAAAAAAAAAGCCTTTCTTCCCCTGTAAAGAGAAATAAACCTGAAAAGTGTAAATGATGCAGAGGAATTTGAAACGGTTCAACAAATCAAAATGGAAATGCATCATGCCCTACTCTGCTGGATAGCATTTTGGAACTCCTTTCCCTCCACAATTTAAGGAACTCAAAATGGACTTGGGAGAGCTGGAAGGGGGCATGAAAAGCCCTGGCGGGAAGGATTAGGAAAAACCCCAAGGCGTTCCACACTTATGTGAGAAATAAGAGGATGATCAGAGTGAGACTAGGGCCAATCGAGGATAGTGGAGGGAATTTGTGCCTAGAGTCTGAGGACGTAGGGGAGTCCCCAAATGAATATTTTGCTTCCGTATCCACTATAGAGAGGGACCTTTTTGCTCTTGAGAACAGCATGAACCAGGTTAATAGGCTCAAAAAAGTTGATATTAAGAAGGAGGATGTACTGCAAATTTTGAAAAGCATTAGGATAGATAAGTCCCCTGGGCCTGACGGAATATACCCAAAGTTACTACGGGAAACAAGGGAGAGATTGCTCTGCCGTTGGTGATGATCTTTGCGTCCTCACTTTCCACTGGAGTAGTACCGGTTGATTGGAGGGAGGCGAATGTTGTTCCCCTGTTCAAGAAAGGGAATAGGGAAATCCCTGGTTACGCCTGTGGTGAGCAAAATGCAGGAAAGGATTCTGAGAGATAGGATTTATGATTATTTAGAAAAACATTGATTAAAGATAGTCAGCATGGCTTTGTGAGGGGCAGGTCATGCCTCACAAGCCTCATTGAATTCTTTGAGGAGACACATTGATGAAGGCCGGGCAGTGGATGTGGTGTATATGGATTTCAGTAAGGCATTTGATAAGGTTCCCCATGGACAGCTCATTCAGAAAGTCAGGGAGCATGGGATACAGCGAAATTTGGCTGTCTGGATACAGAATTGGCTGGCTGAAAGAAGACAGCAAATGGTCGTGGATGGAAAGTATTCCGCCTGGAGATTGGTGACCAGTGGTGTCCCACAGGGATCTGTTCTGGGACCTCTGCTCTTTGTGGTTTTTATAAATGACTTGGATGAGGAAGTGGAAGGGTGGGTTAGTAAGTTTGCCGATGACACGAGGTTGGTAGAGTTGTGGATGGTGTCGAGGGCTGTTGCAGGTTACAACAGGACATTGACAGGATGCAGAGCTGGGCTGAGAAGTGGCAGATGGAGTTCAACCTAAATGAATATGAAGTTATTCATTTTGGAAGGTCGAATTTGAATGCTGAATACAGGGTTAAAAGGCAGGATCCTTGGAAGTGTGGTGGAATAGAGGGATCTTGGGGTCCACGTACATAGATCGCTCAAAGTTGCTACCCAGGTTGATAGGGTTGTTAAGAAGGCGTATGGTGTGTTGGCTTTAATTAACAGGGGGATTGAGTTTAAGAGCCACGAGGTTTTGCTGCAGCTTTATAAAACCCTGGGTTAGATCACACTTGGAATATTGTGTCCAGTTCTGGTCGCCTAATTATAGGAAGGATGTGGATGCTTTGGAGAGGGTTCAAAGGAGATTTACCAGGATGCTGCCTGGACTGGAGGGAATGTCTTATGAAGAAAGGTTGAGGGAGCTAGGGCTTTTCTCACTGGAGCGAAGAAGGAAGAGAGGTGACTTGATAGAGGTGTACAAGGTGATGAGAGGCATGGATAGCGTGGATAGCCAGAGACTTTTCCTCAGGGCAGAAATGGCCGTCACGAGGGAACATAATTTTAAGGTGATTGGAGGAAGGTATAGGGGAGATGTCAGAGGTCGGTTCTTTACACAGAGAGTGGTGGGTGCATGGAATGTACTGCCAGCAGAGGTGATGGAGTCAGAGTCATTAGGGACATTTAAGCATCTTTTGGACAGGTACATGGACAGTAGGTTAGGTCGATCTTAAATTAGGATAAGTGATTGGCACAACATCGTGGGCCAAAGGCCTGTACTGTGTGTACTGTTCTATGTAATTTGTACTGTAGCAGCTGAAACAATGTCGAGTGCCAAAGATTTATTAATTGTATTCAGGTCATACTTTGGATTTCCAAAGAGTTTGGAGGAAAAAATAAATAAATGTTCATATTGAAAGTAGGCATATAGGATGCCATTCAAACTGCTTGGTTCTTTGCTTTTATTTGATTAGGAAAATAAAGAAAATTGTGGTATTGATGTCTCGCAACTCTTGGTATCAAACGTAAACTAAACCAGAGACACTTGTAAAACAAAAGTGGCATATTTTTCCAACAAAGTCTGAACTTAAGAAATGTCAAAACATTCCCCAGCACAACTTGTACTTAGTCTTAAATTATGTGATTGCTGAAATAACTATACTTCCACACAATAATGTAGCAACTGTATTCAGGGTACTGGATATGTGTGAATACAGTTTGGGGTAGTTCAGTGTTCTTCAAACTTTTTTTCTGGGGACCCATTTTTACCAACTGGCCAACCTTCGCAACCCACGCTGGCCGACCTTCGCGACCCAAGCTGGCCGACCCACGCTGGCCGACCTTCGCGACTCACGCTGGCCGTCCTGCGCGACCCACCATTTTCTCTTACCTTGTTTGTGCTGACAAAAATGGAGGAAATGGTTTTGGGTCCCTTTGGCACTCGTACACTCTCCTCCAATGGAACGTGTTGGATGAAGTGAAGCCTTCTGGTGACGGAAAGTATGGAGTCTCCATCTGTCCAAAGTTCTGAATTGTTTTCCTGTAAAATTTTATCAAATAAACCTCTCCCCCCGAACTTTTAAAAAAAAAATACAATGAGTAAAATAAATGAAAAAAATTAATAAAACCCCCCTGAACTTGTAAGAAAAATAAAATGAATAAAATAAATGAAAAAAATAAAAATTAAATGAATAACATAAATGAATAAATGAATAAAAACCACTACAGAACTTGTAAAACAAAAAGCTGCAACCGTTTTTTAAAAATAGCGGCCGCACTGCGCATGCGTGCCCGATTATCGCTGCACATGCGCAATGCGGGCGAATTTTTTTTTTAACATGTTCGCGGCCGCTTGCAGTCAGCGTTATGAAAAGCCAGCTGCTACGCGGGGATTTGTGTGATCCGGAGCGCCGCGGAGAATGGCTCCGCGACCCTCCCGACACCCACCCGCGAGTCGCGCCCCCGACTTTGCAGGCTGAGAGTAGAGGCAGCGTATTTACACTGACAAAAGGGTGTTTTCTCCAGTTATAATTGCATTCTGGGAAAGGCCTGGGCCTTTTCGTGCCATAATTTGGAGATTGTACTGATGGGGAATTCGGATCATTCCTCAGTGATCATGGGTTTCCTCCGGGCGCTCCGGTTTCCTCCCACAGTCCAAAGATGTGCAGGTTAGATGGATTGGCCATGATAACCTGTGTGTCCTAAAAGGTTAGGAGGGGTTATTGGGTTACGGGGATAGGGTGGAAGTGAGGGCTTAAGTGGGTCTGTGCAGACTCAATGGACCGAATGGTCTCCTTCTGCACTGTATGTTCTATGTACCTGTTGCTGTCTTGTGAGCTTACAGCTGTAGAAAACAGGAAAATAAAGTACACTGAGAAATAAAAAAATTAGAGGGGATCTGAAGGTCACAGCAGAATGGAATTATGGGGATGGACATTCCTTCAAGATCGGGGGCAATAACCACTGGCAACCACTTTGGAGTACAAATGCCTCTCCTTCTGTTATGTAAAAGCTTTAAAAAGCTGCTTTGCAAGTGACAGGAATGTTTGGCAGGTCACATTTAACCTTCCACACAGGCCCATCAGTTAGTGATTTGCATATAGTTAGATTTCTCACTCAAGTTCCCACACTCTGATTTGCATAGTTCTGTCTCCAAAGGACAATCATGTTAAAATTCTTTCTGATTTGATGGGCAAGTAAGGAGGCTTATTTTTGTGGTTCAATAAGCAGCACTCTTCCCTCTGAAGGCAGTGGCTTTAAGTCCTTCTGCAAAGGCTTGGACCAATAATCTAGGCTAACATTTCTGTACCACTATTGAAGGAGTGCTGCACTGTTGGAGGTCCACTCTTTAGACAAGCTATTAAACTCATGCCCTGCCTGCCCTCCCTGATGAATAAGAAAGATGCCACAACACGAATTTGAAGAAGAGCGGGGCGTGTCCTCACTGATAATTAACCCTTAACAAGCATGAGTGACTAAAATTAATGATCTGGTTATTTATCACAATGCTGCTTGTGGGGGCTTACAGTGAATTTTACAGCCGTGACTATTCTTTGAAAGTACTTGAATACCTGTAAAGCGATTTGAGATATCCTGAGTGATGCAGCAGTGCTAACTACTGGACTACCATGCCGCACCGAGTCCAGTTCACCAATTGCCCTTACATTTGCTGACTTAAATTGTCTCCCAGTTAAAAAATGGCTTGATTTTAAAACTCACATCCTCATTTTCAAATCCCTCCACGGCCTCTCCCTTCCCTATCCCTGTCATCTTCCATGATCTATCTACAATGATTCTGGACTCTCGAGCATCCCTAATTTTAATTGCTCCAATATTGGCAGTCATACCTTCAGCGTCCAAGGCCCAATCCTCTCAACCTCGCTCTCCTCCTTTAAGATGCTCCTCAAAATGTACCTCTTTGATCACACTTTGGTTATCTGCACTAGCTGCTGTCTCCTTGCGCAGTTCAATATGAAATTGTGCTTTATAGCGCTCCTGTGAATTACATAGGATGTTTTGTTACTTTAGAAGTGTTATATTGGTAAGTTAACATGATACCAAGGTTAAAATTCTTGCCACTTATTTATATTAACACTCAACCCACCACCATTGTGGGTGGGGTCTTGAGATGTGCAGCCGAGAGCATGCCTGTTTTAAGGGGTAGCCTCCTGTAGATTGCAAATCCATGTCCTAACACTGACTGCACATAGAACTCCAATTGCAATTTTGAGATGCAAATGTGCAAAACATGCACCATTATTAGTTCACTGAGCATGAGCTGTGTCCTCTATCGAATTAATACTGACATTTCCCCTTCCCAGTTAATACTGACATCCTCTCAATTAATGCTAAGACCTTCCCCTCCCAATTGATACTGTTTTCTCGTTACAGGTATGACTGATTCTGATATTTTCCTACATTATCAGAACCTGTTTGACGGGTTCTAGATGTGAAGCTGGCTCATGCCAAAAAAACAAAATAGATTTGTAGCTAATTTTTTTTTCTGTATAGAACCATAGAATTCCTACAGTGCAGAAGGAGGCCATTCAGCCAATCGAGCATGGTAGCATAGTGGTTAGCACAATTGCTTCACAGCTCCAGGGTCCCAGGTTCAATTCCCTGTTTAGGTCACTGTCTGTGCGGAGTCTGCACATTCTCCCTGTGTGTGCATGGGTTTCCTCCGGGTGCTCTGGTTTCCTCCCATAGTCCAAAGATGTGCAGGTTAGGTGGATTGGCCATGCTAAATTACTCCTAGTGTCCACAATTGCCCTTAGTGTTGGGTGGGGTTACTGGGTTATGGAGATAGGGTGGAGGTGTGGGCTTGGGCTCTTTCCAGGAGCCGGTACAGACCCGATGGGCCGAATGGCCTCTTTCTGCACTGCAAATTCTATGATTCTATGAGCCTACACCAACCCTCTGAAAGAGACCCCTATATAGGCCCACCCTTCGCTCTATCCCTGTACGTCCACCTAACCTGCATATCTTTGGATTGTGGGAGGAAAACCAGAGGAAAACCATGCAGGCACGGGGAGAACGTGCAAACTCCACACAGTCACCCAAGGCCTGATTTTCTTTCGATTAATGTTCACAGAAGAATCACTTAAACTCTATTTGGAGACTGATTCCATATTTGACCATCACTTTTATTTGGTTTCAAATTAAAAACCTGGGCAATAATTTCTAAGTCAGTAGTAGTACTACCCATGTACCCTGGTTAGATGGCTGACTCATGATCGGCCTGGTGCTGGCCCGGAACCCCATTTGGGGTTCTCCCAGGATTCACCTGGCGCGCCCAAATCCGTGCCAGGTGCAATGCGATCGCTGAATCGTGCCCAATATCTTTTAATTTCACCTTTGATTATCCTCCCATTTTGTGAGAATTCTGTATATCTCCCAGAAACTGTGAGGGTATCAGGTTCTACCCAAAGATCTTATCAGTTGCATTCACAGATGTGAAGCATGAACAATCAATTCTTTTAAACATTAGTTCGTGGAAGAGAGATAGAACTTGTGGTTTCACAGAGAGTTTGGAATGGTGCCATGCTTAGGCAGGTCACTTGGGGGCAATGGATTGTGCCCAGGGCTTCTGTCATTTCTGGATAGAACATCATTTATTGTGGCTGCGCAGGCTGATTCATTAGGATAGTTCCTTCCATTGCTGGCACTGATGGGTAGCATTGGCCCAATGTCGACAGAAGGTTTCTCCTTCCAGTGGATATCTTTTCTGCCATCTGGTCATTCCCTTTGTCCTCTGCTTCCTCCATACCCTTACTGACTGCTTACCTCCGAGCATTCTGGTCAGCAACAAGGGCCTCCCACGCACTGACTCCAATCCTAGTTAATTTGAAATTTTACTTGCAGACATCCTTGCAGTGCAGTCGTGAGTGACCGCTTGGCCGAGGTGGGGCCACAGCCAATGGTGGGGCCACAGCCAATGGTGGTGAGGGTGGGGGGTTGCAGCCTGAGACAAATGTGAGGTCGCCGGCCTAACATTGGGGTGTGAGCCAGTGAAACCTTCAGGAAGGTACAGAGGAGGTGCTAGTGCTGGCTAATGGCTGTCAAGATGAGCAGCAGGTGACCCTCAACCTCCAGACCCGGGTTCAGGAGGGTGGTAGGCAACCAACCAAAAAGAACAGCGGCCACCAGGTAAGATAGCTAGCAGAGGCAGCCAGGTAACAGCACACATGGCCATCGAGGGTCAAGGCTTGACTACCTGAGTGAGAGGAGAGCCGAGCAGCAATCGGGAGGTACGACGAAGGCCAGGCAATCATGTCTCAGGGAATTGGGGAGAAGTGGCCAGCGGGAGCGGGGTGACTTGAACAGAGTCAGAGGTCACCCAGGCAGGACTGAGAGTGAGAGGGCTGGACAGCAACCAACATCTTCTTTCTTCTTGTTGTTTTTGTATGTTGGACTTACTGTATTTTCTAGTGCAGGTCATTTCTCTCTCTGGTGTCTTTTATGCTGCCCGTCTTCTTTGACCCAGCCATCAGAATCGGCTGAGGGTCAACATTCTGGGGATCAGTGCAACTGGTGTATTTCCATATTCAGCACTCTGTCCTGTCAGGAGATGCCCAATATTTCTCTGACCCAGCCGTGGTGGAAGCCGATCCGCCACTTTTCTTAGCTTGCATAAATTGTTGATGCTTGACTGCTGTAAAGGAGGGTACAGAGAGCAGCTGGTAAACACAGAGCTTCCTATTTTCAGTTTGTTTGCTGTTGGTCCACACTCAACTTTAAAGTGACAGGGGCAGCACGGAGGCGCAGTGGTTAGCACTGTGCCTCACAGCGCCAAGGTCCCAGGTTTGATCCCGGCTCTGGGTCACTGTCCGTGTGATTTTGCACATTCTCCCCGTGTCTGCGTGGGTTTCGCCCTCACAACCCAAAGATGTGCCGGGTAGGTGGGTTGGCCTCAATAAATTTCCCCTTAATTGGGAAAAATGGATTGGGTACTCTAAATGTATTTCAAAAAGCTTTGACCTGACAGCTGCACCCTTGGCAATCCTACTGCTAAATTCAGCATCAAGGGACTGGTTATTTTCTTTTAGAAAACATTTTATTGAAGCATTTGTAATTTTCACAGTTTAACAAATTAACATTCTAAACCGCCTAGTGGCCTGACACACGCAACATTATTACAATAATATAACCAACTAACCCCCGCCCTAGCTCCTAACTACCTGTATATTAGACTCCCTGGGCGGGATTCTCCCTTCTGGGGGCTAAGTCCCCATGCCAGCCAGAAAAGGGGCGGAAATCACTCTGGACTTTTTCCTAGAAAGTCCAGGGTGACTCTCCATCTTCAAGGGGGCTAGCAGGGCCCCGGCGTGCGTCCCGCAGCTCCAGCTTTGTGCTGGCTCCCGCGCAAAATGGCAGAGCCGTACAGGGGCTCAGCGCGGAGGAACATAGGCCCCACCCCGGAATGAGCGTACCCGCCGATTGGTAGCTACTGATCATGGGCTTGGCCACTGTGGAGGCCCCTCCCGGAGTCGGATCCCCCCGTCCCCACCAGGACGGTCCCCGCAGCCAGAATGCCGATGTCCCGTCGGGTGGGACCACATATGAACCATGCCGGCGGGACTCAGTGGGCTCTCGGCCCGTCAAGCACGGAGAATCGCCACAGGAGCCGCTTTCAACGGCCCCCAACTGGCACCGCGTTGCCCGCGCACGCGCAACTCGCGGCGATTCTCCAGTCGCCGGAGAATTGTGTGCCGGTGTGGAAGCCTATTTTGGGTAATTCTTCGCCCCCGTGCCGAGCGCGATTTCAGAGCGGAGGTTCGGGGAAACCCGCCCAACCTCTCTTATTTTACACTGCCATGCCTCTCAATGTTTCTACCCACCTTTCCCCACCCCCCCCCCCCCCTTTCTGCTGATGTCCAGTGTTCCTTAAAAAACGGACATGCTCAGAACATGTGTAGGCGTTTTGCCGGGTTACCCGCACACAGCCCACGCCTATCCCCCACTTCCTCAAAAAACCTATTCATCCGGGCCACAGTTTTATGGGCCCTATGAACCACCTTGAACTGGATCAAGCTAAGCCTGGCACACAACGAGAATGAACTGACTCTCTTCAAGGCCTTTTCCCGTAGTCCGACTTCCAACTCCCCTCCCAACTCCTCCTCCTACTTCCTCTTCACCTCCCCGATAGGGAACCCTTCCCACTCCATCAACTCCTTGTATATCTCCAAAGCCTTCACCTACCCAACCCCGTTTTTGACCTCATTTTATCCTGTAGCCCCCTTAGAGGGAAGCGAGGGAAGCTTGGAACCTGCCTCCGGACAAAGTCCTGTACCTGCAGGTACCAAAACCGTTCCCACCTGGCAACTCAAACTCCTCCTCTCGCTCCTCCAGTCTGGGGAAACCCTCCTCAATGAAGAGATCCCCAAATCTCTCTATCCCTGCCCGCTGCCACCTCCAAAAGCCCCCCCCCCCCCCCCCCCCGAGCAAACCTGTGATTATCACATATCGGTGACCATATTGACACCCCCTCCGAAATCATTCCTTAGTTTTTCCTAGAAAGTCCAGGGTGACTCCATCTTCAAGGGGGCTAGCAGGGCCTCGGCGTGCGTCCCACAGCTCTGGCTGCCGCGGGGCCCTGCAGTTACACCTGCGCGGCCGGCCGCGGGTCCAGGCATGCGCACGGCAGCCGTCTTCACTGTCATGTGCTGTCTCCATTGTCCCCACACCCTCAGGGCTGCCATCACCACCGGGCTTGTGGAGTACCGAGCCGGTGAGAACGGCAGGGGCGCCGTTAGTAAAGCCTCCAAACTCGTACCCTTGCAAGATGCTGCCTTCACTCGCTCCCACACAGACCCCTCCCCCACTACCCACTTCCTAACCATCGATATGTTGGCGGCCCAGTAATAGTTAATAAAGTTCAGAAGGGCCAAGCTCCCCTCCCCGCACCGCCAAAAGTATCTTTTTCACCTTCGGGGTCTTACCAGCTCATACAAAACCCGAGACTGGCGCGTTCACCTTCCTGATAAAAGCCTTAGGGATAAACATTGGAAGACATTGAAAAACAAAGAGCAATCTCGGGAGGACTGTCACCTTCACAATCTGTACCCTCCCCACCAATAACAGCAGGAGCACGTCCCACCTACGCAAGTCTCCTTTCATTTGCTCGACCACCCTACCCAGATTTAACTTAATGAACTGATCCCAGTCCCGAGCCACCTGGATCCCCAGATACCTAAAACTCTTCTCCACCACTTTAAAGGGTAACTCCCTCAGTCACCTCTCCTGCCCCGTATCTGGATTGCGAACAACTCGCTCTTACCCATATTTAACTTATAGCCTGAGAACTGACCAAATTCCTCCATTATCTCCATAATTCCATGCATCGCCCCCAATGGGTCTGTTATGTAAAGGAGCAAATCGTCCGTGCAGAGCGAGACCCTATGCTCCAATCCCCTATCACTATCCCCCACCAAACATTCGATGACCTAAGGGCCATTGCCAAGGGCTCTATGACCAGGGTAAACAGTAATGGGGAGAACGGACATCCCTGTTTTGTCCCCCTACACAAACTAAAGTATTCTGACTGGGACCGGTTGTTCCTTACATTTGCAACCGGTGCTTTGTATAGCAACAGGACCCAATCCATAAATTCCTGCCAGAACCCAAGCCTTCCTAGGATATCCCACAAGTACTTCCAATCCACCCGATCAAAGGCCTTTTCTGCATCCATGGTTACCACCACCTCAACCTGGCACCCCTCCGCTGGCATCATTATAACATTTAGTCTAATGTTGGACGTCAAGTGGCGTCCCTTCACAAATCCCGTCTGGTCCTCCCCTATTACATCGGGACACAGTTCTCTATACTTGTGGCCAGGATCTTTGCCAGCAACTTCGCATCTACATTCAAAAGTGAGATCGGCTATATGAGCTCGCTGGATCCTTATCCCACTTCAAAATAAGGGAAATCAAAGCCTGCGATAGCGCCGGGGGGAGCACCTCCAGCTCTTTGGAGCGACCAGGAGCGGCCCCAGCAACCCGGAGAACATTTTGTAAAACTCGACTGGGTATCCATCAGGTCCCGGAGGCTTACCCGATTGCATCGCCCCCAGTCCGTCTATCACCACCCCAAGACCGATTGGGCCTCCCAAGCCTTCCACCAATCAAGGGACAGGTTGCTGGTAATTGTTGACCCGATATATGTGAAGCTGCTGATGACCTCCAGAGTGAGGTTGTCAATGTTGATGGAAGGTGAAGTCTCTGCGTCCTAGCCCATAACTGTGGTCTTCCTGACGCTCTTGGTCAGTCCAAACTCCTTGCAGGGCCAGGGGAAGCAATCGAGAAGCTGTTGAAAGTCAACTTCAGTTTGGGATCTTAGGGCAGTGACATCAGCACTTTGGTCTTGGAGTAAAGTCTTGCCAAGTTGAACAGCTTTCCGTCGGATATGGCACTCAGGTGAGTCACCAAAAGCATACAACAGCAGCATGGAGAAAGATACACCAAAGAGAGTTAATGCCAGGACACAGCCCTGCTTTATCCTACTGCTGGTCTTGAGAGCATCCAATGTTGATTCTTTGTAACTGAAAAAACTGTTCATGTTCTCATGGAAAGAAAAATTGATGCCTTGGAGTCCAAGGAGATAGCATATATTCCACAGCAGTTTAAAGAGTTTATCGCTGCTACATGCTGAAGTCTCTGGAATAAATAGGCAAAAGTTCTGAAACATAGCACATTCCTGCTATCAGCTTCATCCACGGTTATGTTTTTAGTCTTTTAGCAAATACATTTATTCAACCCATCCAGGAAATGGCCGATTGAAGGGAAAATTATAAAAAATATTCTGGCTGGTCTTTCCCTTCAGTCTGCCAGAAGCAGACTAGCAAGGCTTCAGCTAAGCAAAGTGATGGTCAGGGAAGCATGCCAAAGGAGCAAAAGTAGGGATAAGAGTGTGCATTGTTTCACTGGGTATGGTCAGAAAATGTTGCTGTTATAATCTCTGTGAATAAATGTGTTGATTTGTGACTGATCAACAGTCAAGTGAAGAGGAGTGACAATGGAGGCAAATCTCACCATTTTCTTCCAGCTTCTGACCCCTGCCTCCCCCAGTAGGCAGATTAAAAGATCAGCAGACAGCAGTGGGAGCTGAAGCAAAGGATGAACTTGAAAAAGGGATGATGCAGACACTGAATAATTATTGACATACAGGGCACGGCAATGTTTGAACAACTGAACTAGAAATACAAGCCGTTCCCAATATAGCCGGTGAGATCCGTTTGTGTGACCTGCAGAATCTTGCTAACTAATTCACTCTTGCAGCCACTTCTCGGTACCTGTTTCTATTATGGGTTGCATTTTCAAAATCATGAATGGTTTGGCTAGATTAAATAAGGAGGAATTGTTTTAAGTCACAGAAGGGTCAGTTAACCAGAGGACAGAGATGGAAGATGATTGGCAAAAGAACACGAGGGCAACATGAACAAACATATTTTTACACAAGGAGTCGTTGTGACCGTTGCTGTTCGTTCGGGACCTTTGCTGTTCGTAGTATATATAAATGGTTTGGAGGAAAATGTAACTGGTCTGATTAGTAAGTTAGCGGACGACACAAAGGTTGGTGGAATTGCGGATAGCGATGAGGACTGTCAGAGGATATAGCACAATTTAGATCGTTTGGAGACTTGGGCGGTGAGATACACAGGTGGAGATGATAGTCAAGAAGGCATACGGCATGCTTGCCTTCATTGGCCGGGGCGTTGAGTATAAAAATTGGCAAGTCATGTTGCAGCTGTATAGAACCTTAGTTAGGCCACACTTGGAGTATAGTGTCCATTTCTGGTCGCCACACTACCAGAAGGATGTGGAGGCTTTAGAGAGGGTGCAGAAGAAATTTACCAGTATGTTGCCTGGTATAGAGGGCATTAGCTATGAGGAGAGGTTGAATAAACTTGGTTTGTTCTCACTGGAACGACAAAGGTTGAGGGGCGACCTGACAGAGGTCTACAAAATTATGAGGGGCATAGACAGAGTGGATATTCAGAGAGTTTTTCCCAGGGTAGAGGGGTCATTTACTAGGGGGATAGGTTTAAGGTGCGAGGGGCAAGTATTAGAGGAGATGTGCGAGGCAAGTTTTGTACACAGAGGGTACTCGCTGGAACTCGCTGCCGGAGGAGGTGGAGGAAGCAGGGATGATAGTGACGTTTAAGGGGCATCTTGACAAAAACATGAATAGGATGGGAATAGAGGGATACAGACACCAGGGGCGGGATTCTCCCCTACCCGGCGTGACGGGGGGTCCCGGCGTAGCGGAGTGGTGCCAACCACTCCGGCGTCAGGCCTCCCCAAAGGTGCGGAATTCTCCGCACCTTTGGGGGCTAAGCCCGCGCCGGAGCGGTTGGCACCACGCCGACTGGCGCCAAAACCGGCACCAGCAGTCTTTGACACCCGCCGCCCGGTGCCGGGGCTGGACGAAAGGCCTTCGCTGGTTCGCGCATGCGCCGGTGGTGATGTCAGCGGCAGTCACCACCGCCGCATGCGCGCTGGGGGATTCTCTTCCGCTTCCACCATGGTGGAGGCCGTGGCGGCGGCGGAAGAGAAAGAGTGCCCCCACGGCACTGGCCCTCCTGCCGATCGGTGGGCCCCGATCGTGGGCCTGGCCACTGTGGGGGCACCCCCTGGGGTCCGATCGTCCCGCGCCCCCCCCACAGGACCCCGGGGCCCGCTTGCGCCGCCGATCCCGCCGCCACCAGAGGTGGTTCAAACCTCAGCGGCGGGAGAGGCCTCCCAGCGGCGGGGCTTCGGCCCATCGCGGGCCGTAGAATCGTCGCAGGGGGCTCGCCGCTCGACGTGGCGCGATTCCCGCCCCCGCCAATTCCCGGGTGACGGAGAATTTCTGCCACGGCGGGGGCAGGATTTTTGGCGGCCCCGGGCGATTCTCCGACCCTACGTGGGGTCGGAGAATTTTGCCCCAGAAGTGTGGAAGATTTTAGTTTAGACGGGCAGCATGGCCGGCACAGGCTTGGAGGGCCGAAGTGCCTGTTCTTGTTCTGTTCTTTGTTCTTTGATCTTGTTCTTTGATCTGGAATGAGCTGCCTGAAAAGGTGGTGGAAGCAGATTCAATTGTAACATTTCAAAGGGAATTGTGGATAAATACTTGACAATGATATTGCAGGGCTACAGGGAAAGAACAGAGGGCTGGATTTATTGAATTGCTTTCATGAGCTAGCACTACACATTCGACTAAATGCTGTTTCATTCTACGATTCTGTGATTTAGTCATGCCTCCAACTTTGCGTTTGGTGGGAATGATGCCTCTGCTTCCTTACTGTTGGATCAATCGTAAATAATTAAGCCACCGTTTTCCTACATTAGAATACTGACCACAGTTCAAACAAGTATTTAATTTGCTATGAATTGTAGTGGGACATCATTGGGTTGTGAAGCATGGTGTATAAATGCAAGTTCTTTATTCACTCTTGCTCATCAAGTGCTAATCCATTTTTCTAACTTTCGCTGGTTCAGTTGGCTATCTACCAGTGCTGGTGCAATATGTAGTTCAGTTCTGGAGTCTGAATACACTGAGCAGAAATGGCATCAATTAAGACCCCAAGAAATACATGGACCAGTGGTGTCAACATATAAGCCAGATTTGCACTCAGCAGGAATCCATGTCGCTGATCCGCTGTCGCTGGATGGTTTCCTCATTTGGGTGCAAATAGTGACAGTCTACATCACTAAAGGGACCAGACAGTAAAGCCCATCATATAGCCCGAGCTGGAAAGTCTGGCTTAATGGCAAAGTGGGTGCACAGTGGGAGACATCCAGACATCCCAGAACAGAAATATAGCCCTCCCCAGTCTTGCAAAGGAATCCATATAAAAAAATTAATGCCAAAAATTTAGATGTAAATCTTTGGGGTTCTGGGCCCTCTTTTTGTACCCCCACACTCTCCGGAACCCTGCATCCCTCAATCCTTCTCCCTACTTGGCACTATTCCTAAGATTCTCATAGCTCCGACAATCTTCCAAAGCTCATCCTGTCTGGCTGTAAGTGCTAAATACTCATTTAACTGCAATAAGACTTCGGAAACAGTCGCCTGCCATTGCTTGTTTTGTGGACAGTGCCTTCTGCTTTTGTGTGTCCACATTTCAAGCGCTGCTTTTGACTGTTGCAGACTATTTCTGTGGTGATTTTCTATCAAACACTTGTGTCTCCACAAAGTAATCTGAAGCAATCAGATTCTGGTGTCCCTCTGTACCAATCACGATCTCGCAGAGCCACAGAAATTGACTGTTGCATTTTACCAGCCTAGCAACAATCTCATTCTGAATTATTCTGAATTATTTGCACTGTGTACCTTGTGCTGCCCTATTACATATTTTCTTTTCATGTACTAAACCATCTGTTTGAGCTGCCCACAGAACAAACTTTTCACTGTATCTCAGTACACGTGACAATAAACAAATCCAATCCAATTCTTTCTCTCTCCTCTTGAAATCAGTACTGAGCATTCTTCACCCTCCAATATTCCAACTTGCATCTAAACTCATTAAACCCTCACCAATTTCTCTGCTCCTCTATCCTCTCACAATCTCTTTTTTTTTAAATTCTTTTTATTGGCATTTTCCATATTTATAAGCAATTGTATATATGCACCCACATTTTTCTTAACCACATTAAATTACTTTATTGTACAGGAAGGTTTATCCTGTCCGTCCTTTAATTAACCCTATATACATTTTGCCGCTCTCTAGCTCAGCCTATGGTCCCTTCTGCACCCCCCCCCCCCCCCCCCCCGCACCCTCCATTCCCCCGTCCCCCTTTTTGCGTACTCCCCTTGTCCCCCCACCCCGCCTCAGTTGGCTTTGGCTGTGCTTTGCTTTTGCGTTCCAGGAAGGGGGGGGGGGCTATTTTCATGTACTAAACCATCTGTTTGAGCAGCCCTCAGTCTCTGGCTATTTGGATCCCCAGGTAACGGTAACGGAATCTGTTCTGGGACGTTTTAAATGGGAGTCCCTACAGCTCTGCCCTCCCAATTTGGGTTCACTGGAAGTGCCTCACTTTTGCCCAGGTTAAGTTTGTAACCCTAGGGGCAGCACGGTGGCGCAGTGGGTTAGCCCTGCTGTCTCACGGCGCCAAGGTCCCAGGTTCAATCCCGGCTCTGGGTCACTGGCCGTGTGGAGTTTGCACATTCTCCCCGTGTCTGCATGGGTTTCACCGCCCCCCCCCCCCCCCCCCCCCACAACCCAACGATGTGCAGAGTAGGTGGATCAGCCAAGCTAAAATGCACATTAATTGGAAAAAATTAATTGTGTACTCTAAAAAAAATTTTTTTAATTTGTAGCCCGAAAAGGTTCCAATCTCTTTCAGGGTCTGCAGTATTGCCTTCAGTCCCTCCTGTGGCTTCGAGACATGGAGGAGCAGGTCATCCGCATAGAGTGAAACTCTGCGCTCTCTGTCTGCTCTCCGGATGCCGTTTCAGCTTTTCACGATCCCTGCAGGGCCATCGCCGGGGGTTTGATCGCTAGCGCGAACAAGAGTGGGGACAGGGGGCAGCCCTGTCTTGTTCCTCTCTGTAGCTGGAAGTATTCAGAGCTGGTGGTGTTAATCCGGACGCTCGCCTTGGGAGCATTGTACAGGAGCCTCACCCAGGCAGTGAACCTCGCTCCTAGCCCAAACCATTCCAGTACCTCAAGGAGGTACTTCCATTTGACTCTATGGAAGGTCTTTTCTGCGTCCAGGGAGACAACAAAGAACAAAGAAAAGTACAGCACAGGAACAGGCCGTTCGGCCCTTCAAGCCTGTGCTGACCATGCTGCCCGTTTAAACTAAAATCTTCTGCACTTCCGGGTCCCGTGTCCCTCTATTCCTATCCTACTCATGTATTTGTCAGGATGTCCCTTAAACATCACTATCGTCCCTGCTTCCACCACCACCTCCGGCAGCGGGTTCCAGGCACCCACTACCCTCTGTGTAAAAACACTTGCCTCGTACATCTCCTCTAAACCTTGCCCCTCGCACCTTAAACCTATGCCTCCTAGTAATTGACCCCTCTGCCCTGGGAAAAAGCCTCTGACTATCCACTCTGTCTATGCCCCTCATAATTTTGTAGACCTCTACCAGGTCACCCCTCAACCTCAGTCGTTCCAGTGAGAACAAACCGAGCTTATTCAACCACTTCTCATAGCTAATACCCTCCATACCAGGCAACATCCTAGTAAATCTCTTCTGCACCCTCTCTAAAGCCTCCACATCCTTCTGGAAGTGTGGCGACCAGAATTGAACACAAAACTCCAAGTGTGGCCTAACTAAGGTTCTATACAGCTGCAACATGACTTGCCAATTTTTATACTCAATGCCCCGGCCAATGAAGGCAAGCATGCCACATGCCTTCTTGACTACCTTCTCCACCTATGTTGCCCCTTTCAGTGACATGTGGACCTGTACACCTTGATCTCTCTGACTGTCAATACACTTGAGGGTTCTACCATTCACTGTATATTCCCGACCTGCATTAGACCTTCCAAAATGCATTACCTCACATTTGTCCGGATTAAGCTCCATCTGCCATCTCTCTGCCCAAGTCTCCAAACGATCTTAATCCTGCTGTATCCTCTGACAGTCCTCATCGCCATCCGCAATTCCACCAACCTTTGTGTCATCTGCAAACTTACTAATCAGACCAGTTATATTTTACTCCAAATCATTTATACATACTACAAACAGCAAAGGTCCCAGCACTGATCCCTGCAAAACACCACTCGTCACAGCCCTCCAATCAGAAAAGCACCCTTCCATTGCTACTCTCTGCCTTCTATGACCTAGCCAGTTCTGCATCCATCTTGCCAGCTCACCCCTAATCCCGTGTGACTTCACCTTTTGTACCAGTCTGCCATGAGGGACCATGTCAAAGGCCTTACTGAAGTCCATATAGACAACATCCACTACCCTACCTGCATCAATCATCTTTGTGACCTCCTTGAAAAACTCTATCAAGTTAGTGAGACACGTCCTCCCCTTCACAAAACCATGCTGCCTCTCACTATTACGTCCACTTGCTTCCAAATGGGAGTAGATCCTGTTTTGAAGAATTCTCTCCAGCAATTTCCCTACCACTGTCTAAGGCTCACCGACCTGTAGTTCCCTGGATTATCCTTGCTACTCTTCTTAAACAAAGGAACAAAATTGGCAATTCTCCAGTCCTCTGGGACAGCACCCGAAGACAGTGAGGATCCAAAGATTTTTGTCAAGGCCTCAGCAATTTCCTCTCTAGCCTCCTTTAGTATTCTGGGGTAGATCCTATCAGGCCCTGGGGACTTATCTACCTTAATATTTTTCAAGACACCCAACACCTCATCTTTTTGGATCTCAATGTGACCCAGGCTATCTACACATCCTTCTCCAGACTCAACATCCACCAATTCCTTCTCTTTGGTGAATACTGATGCAAAATATTCACTTAGTATCTCACCCATTTCCTCTGGCTCCACACATAGGTTCCCTCGCCTGTCCTTCAGTGGGCCCACCCTTTCCCTGGCTACCCTCTTGATTTTTATGTATGTGTAAAAAGCCTTGTGATTTTCCTTAACCCTATTTGCCAATGACTTTTTGTGACCCCTTTTAGCTCTCTCGACTCCTTGCTTAAGTTACTTCCTACTTTCCTTATATTCCACACAGGCTTCGTCTGTTCTCAGCCTTCTAGCCCTGACAAATGCCTCCTTTATCTTTTTAACGAGGCCTACAATATCTCTTGTTATCCAAGGTTCCTGAAATTTGCCATATTTATCCTTCTTCCGCGCAGGAACATGCCAGTCCTGAATTCCTTTAAACTGACATTTGAAAGCTTCCCACGTGTCAGATGTTGATTTACCCTCAAACATCCGCCCCCAATCTAGGTTCTTCAGTTTCTGTCTAATATTGTTATAATTAACCTTCCCCCAATTTAGCACATTCACCCTAGGACCACTCTTATCCTTGTCCACCAGCACTTTAAAACTTACTGAATTGTGGTCACTGTTCCCGAAATGCTCCCCAACTGAAATTTCTACCACCTGGCCGGGCTCATTCCCCAATACCAGATCCAGTACAGCCCCTTCCCTAGTTGGACTATCTACATAGTGGTAGAAGACAATCACCTCTGGTGTTCTCTACCGGTGGGGGTCATTATCACATTCAGCAGCCGCTTGATGTTCACTGTGAGCTGTCTACCATTGACAAAGCCTGTTTGGTCCTCTGGTACGCAGCCCTCCAGCCTTTTGGTCAGGACCTGTGCAAGTATTTTCGCATCCACATTCAGCAGTGAAATGGGTGTATATGATCCACATTACGTCGGGTCCTTATCTTTTTTGGGTAAGTTTGTGGCTTGCACTGGCGTGGAAGACAAAGTGCCCCTTGCCAGTGAGTCCGCGAACATGTCCCTTGGGTGTGGGGCCAGGATAGGCGTGGATATTTTAAAAGACGTCTGCCGGGAACCCATCGGCTCCCGGTGCCTTCCGCGCCTGCATGGAGCTGATACTCTCCAGGATTTCTCCCAGATCTATTGGTGCTTCCAGTTCCCACCTTCTGCTTTCCCTCACAACTGGTAATTCTAGTCCATCGATGAACTGCTTCATCCCCGCGTCCTCGTCGAGGGGCTCGGAGGTGTACAGTCCCCGGTAGAAGGTCTCAAAAACCCAGCTGACCTCTTTTGGTTCTATTACCAGTCTGCCTCTGCTATTCCTTACCTGGGCTGTTTTCCTCGTGGCTGCCTGCTTTCTCAGCTGGTGAGCCACGAGGCGGTCAGCCTTGTCTCCGTGTTCGTAGAAGGTCCCCCGTACGGCCGCGTTGGTACATTGCTTTCCTGGTGGATAGCAGGTTAAAGTCCATTTGCAGCTTTTTCCTCTCCACCAGCTCTACGGTTGAGGCCTCGGAGTACCGCCTGTTGACTCCCAGAATGGAGTCCACTAGTTTACTCTCCCAATCTCAACCTTTATATAATCCTCACATCATCTATTCCACCTATATCCTCACCAATTTCCTCAAATCTTACTGAAAAGAATTCAGGACTGGCATCACCTTCCATGGCCCTCTTTGCTCAAGGAATTAAAATTTGAACCAGATCAGGACTCGGCACTGTCTTAACTCTTTTGCCGTTCATACTCAAATCTCATCTCACCCTTCATTTCACCATTTCTTTTCATACATCCCATGAAGAATCTCTTGCTAGCTTCCTCGCTAACTTGTTTTCAGCACCTCTATTTATTGTAACATTTCTGTCACTTCTGAGTCATTTGTGTCTTTAATGCACTCGTTCCCAGCATCAGTCGTTGTCTCCCATCTTCCTTATTTTCAAACCCCCTCCCCTGGCCTCCCCCTTTTACAAAACTGCTGCCAATGATGAGCTGTTAAACGTTGCCATTTTCCTGGGTGGAAATGAGAGGGAGAGAGGGGGGGGGGGGGGGGGGGGGGGGGGGGTGAGGGTGCAATCTTACATTGAATTACAACGAAGTTACAACTCATAAACAGGCCACTCAGCCACTGATATATGTCTGTGTTTATGTTTCGGACAAGAACATAGAACATACAGTGCAGAAGGAGGCCATTCGGCCCATCGAGTCTGCACAGACCCACTTAAGCCCTCGCTTCCACCCTATCCCCGTAACTCAATAACCCCTCCTAACCTTTTTGGGCACTAAGGGCAATTTAGCATGGCCAATCCACCACCCTGCGCGTCTTTGGACTGTGGGAGAAAACCGGAGCACCCGGAGGAAACCCACGCAGACACAGGGAGAACGTGCAGACTCCGCACAGACAGTGACCCAGCGGGGAATCAAACCTGGGACCCTGGCGATGTGAAGCCACAGTGCTATCCACTTGTGCTACCGTGCTGCCCTCTTGTGCTACCGTGCTGCCCTCTTGTGCTACCGTGCTGCCCAAGCTTCATTACACCCCTCTATCTCACTCTATCGGTATATCTTTTTGATTTCCTTCCCCCTTGCTTGCTGATCCAGATTCCCTTTAAATGTATCTACGTTATTCACTTATTAAGGGAGGCAGAGGTGTAGTGGTATTGTCGCTGGGCTATTAATCCAACGACCCAGATCAAGATCTGGGGATTCGGGTTCCAATCCCGCCACGGTCGGTGGTGAAATTTGAATTCAGTAGAAATCTGTAATTTTTTTAAAGTCCATTCATGACCATGGCCGCAATTTACCGTCTCCGCCGCGCCCGACTTGGTGTCGTGATGAGGCCACCGAATCACGCGAGAGGCCTCTCACAAGATTCACAATGCTCGAAACATCTCGCGAAATTCAACTGACATGCATGTTTAAATGAGCCGACAGCCAGGAGCTAATATCCTGCCCAACGAGGCTAGGGCCTGGACCAGGTGCCGTTTCGTACTGGTCCACACAAACATGGACCAGGTGTAATGGCACTTGGAGGTGGGTCTCCCAGGTCATTGGAGATACATGGGTGGTCGGGGACAGGACAGTGTGGCACGTTGGCCCCCCTCAGGCACCTTGGCGTAGTGACTTTAACCTGATGAGCTTCTGCTGAAAGTTCTTTTAAGTCGTCTGGATGTTAAAAGGACAGCTTAAGAATTACTTAGTGTTGTATTCTTTGTGGGTTGTATTTGAATTAATTATTGCTAAGATGTTCACTGTATGGTTTAAAAAGGTTACTTGAGTTCATAGAATAAACATTGTTTTGCTTTAAAAAATGCTTTTCCACTTCTGCTAGACCACACCTGTAGAGTGGGCTGTGTCCTCCCCATACCACAATCTAGTAAAAGTTGTGTCAGATGAATTCCATGATACACTTTGGAGCTCTCTAAACCCTGGCCCATAACAATATGCCTATGGGCTGTATCATAGTTGGATGGTGTGCTCCAACCAGCAGAAGGCGGCGGTACAGGCACACCATGCGGTCTCCAGACAAAGGTCATGTGACCGGCGACCCAAAATAAAGGGAGACACATCCGGCCATCTTCAGAAGAAGATTGAGAGGGTAATAAGACCTACATGTAAATGGTCAATGCCAGGTGTAGGTTACAGAGGAGTACCAAGACTTCATGATCATGTGCGCTGAACCAGATTGCCATCTTACTAGACAAGATCCTGGTTTGGACATATCGAAGTGTTTGAGTTACTTTATAAAGGACAAGGGACCAAACACAACACTAACCTATTGTTGTCAATAAACATGAGCATACAGCTCCTTCTGAAGAAGAATTTGCATACCCTGCATCTGTAATTGATGTTTCTCAGCTCTTGTGCAATATTCAGCAACGGAGAGAGAGGTTTGTCTCTTACAGACTAAACTGTAGTTATTCCATTTTCACACTAATTGACATGCTTGAAAACTTAGTCCATCAAATAGCTGGATCACAGGATATCAAGGCAATCCCATCCATTCTCAAAATTTTGATTTTGGGAGTTTTATTCGTTGTTCGTTTTACTTGTTTTTGAACAGGTGGTGAAGAGTTTATAAATGCCTCACTCTTATATGGGCAGTTCCTAATTTAGTGGATTGACCTGGAAAAGCACACATTTTCCTAATGGGCTCACCTTTTTAGCTGGTTATGGGCACAGAGCCATGAGAAAAATGTTCTAATTTGACATGCAAATTTGTGCGATCCTCGACATTTCACTCCTCTACTTCCAGTACACTTTGTATTCACATAAATTGCTTCTTAGAAATTCTCTTAAAGAGCATATGGAGGACACTAGATTTTGAACAGTCAATTGACCATCAGTTCAAACGGTGTGTAATGCTGATGTGAAAGATGATACAATGTACCATCTAGGGGGGAAAACATCCAAACAGGTTCTTAATGGTATTTTCTGTTTGCCTTGAATCCAATGTGTGGATTTGGACCGGTAGTCATATTGTAATCATGTAGGAGGAGCCTATATTCAACACTGAACCTGATATAAATGCTGAGCCTATCTGTTCTCACAGAAGATTTGGCTTTTCAGATGAGGAGTGAGAGTAAGGTCGCTCCTGCAAATTGCCAATGAAGATGAGGGCTGCCGATACAGGCTATGTCGACGCTGGTGCTTTCTTCCTGAAAGCCTCTGAACCCCTTCACCAGCCAAGGGATTGCGGGACCCACATCACCATCAGCCGAATTCCCCGGCCCATGAATGCCTTCATGGTGTGGGCGAAAGATGAAAGGAAGAGGCTGTCTTTACAGAACCCCAACCTTCAGAACACAGAGCTCAGCAAGCTATTGGGTAAGGATTGGTATGGCAGGGAATAGCCCCGACGTTGTGTTTTTATGTACTTAACTCTCTCTCAAAGAAAATGACCACATCTTTAAGACATTGTTAGTCATTGAAATCGATAGATTGTAAAATACTGGCTGTGTTATTTCTTTCACGGTATATTATCTGTACATTGAAAGACAAAATTACATTTTTTCTTTCTTCCTGTGCTACAACACATTACCAGACTGTGTGTAAAAATGTGTATCAAAACATGTACTTTGCGTGTACGTGTGCAAAGTAATGGCAAATACCCCGTCTGTGTTTTTACATGTGTGAATGCACGTACACTTATGAAGCTGCACATATATGTGTGCATATACCGATGTATATAATGCTGGTGATCATGCAAGCATCGACATGTAAATAAAAGAGAAAAAAATTGCATTTCTATCGCACCTTTCACAAGGATGCCCAAAGTGTTTTTCAGCCAAGGAATAAGTACTTTCTGAAATGCAGTCACTGTTGAAAGGTAGGAAAAGCAAACCCCAATTTACACTTTGCTTGGCCCCACAAGTAGCAATGAAGATGACCAGATAATCTGTTTAATGATTTTTGTTGTGGAATAAATATTGACCAGGACAGTAGAGAAAACTCTTTCAGAATTGCTGTTATGGGATTTTTACACCCATCCAAAAGGACAGATGGGACTTCAGTTTAACGTCCTACCTGAAAGATGACACCTTCAACAGCAACGCTTGCTTGGTGCTACCAACCGAGCCATAGCTGACAAATCTGAAAACCCAGTGCCGCTTTGGCGGTTAGGAAATGCATGTGTCATATTGACCCATTTTTTTGAAGGGACAAAGCCGACACTTTCACCGACATAGCTTCACTCCTGCTGCCTACCAACAGCTTTCAGTGCATTACGTTTCATTCGTCAGTTAATGCAGTGCGTTGCTTACCATACAAAAGAAGGAAATTCTCAATTTGTGCCGGGTTAAGCAATAAGAACTTGTGTAGCAATCAGGGTGCTCACATGGCATTAGAACCCCAGGGTAGCTAGAGGATATCATAGCCACAGTTTCTAGCCCCCAGATCTTTGTCCAGTGAACTCAGTATGAAAGCTGTCCAGTGAAAAGTCAGCTGTCTAGGGAAAATTCAGTATCTAGGAGTGAGTAATATTAGATGGGATCGGGCGGCACGGTGGCACCGTGGTTATCATTGCTGCCTACGGCGCTGAGGACCCGGGTTCGAATCCCGGCCCTGGGTCACTGTCTGTGAGGAGTTTGCACATTCTCCCCGTGTCTGCGTGGGTTTCACCCCCACAACCCAAAAGATGTGCAGGTTAGGTGGATTGGCCACGTTAAATTGCCCCTTAATTGGAAAAAATGAATTGGATATTCTAAATTAAAAAAAAAAAAAAAATATTAGATGGGATGAAGCACCAAGGGCTGGATTTTACATTTCCTTGTTCGTCAGTTCATTTGTAAAATCCAGCACCTTGCCACTGCCTACCTATCTACACCTGACCTGGATGAAATTTAATGAGGGGTTGTGACGGCACGAGTGATCGATCCACCCTTGAGCTGATTGGGGCACTGAAGTCGCCAAATAATAGCCACTTAAGGGTCTCATCCCGCACCCGTCACTATTTAACAACAGCAGGGGAAGCCTACACCAAGTGAGGCATGGGCTGGTGTCGGGCAAGTGAAGGCCCATTGGAGGTAACATCACACTCCCTAAAATCATACTTTCCCCTTTACCCTCTCCGTCAGCCCTACACCCCTTCACTGAGGTCTGCCAGCCTCGCCTAGGTAATACCCTGGACTTATCTTTAGTCCAGGCCCTCTTCGTTCGTACTGCCATTTGTTCCAGCAGTGGCACTGTTGGGAGTATAGAGCTGCCAGCCATCCAATTGGCTCCTTAAGACGGCACTTCGTCCCAAGAAAGGGGCAGAAGTCTAACTGTATAGTAAGTAACACTGCTCCCAGCATTCTATTGCTGAGGGACAGTTGCCATATGGTGGGCAGGCTCATCAATGCCTTTTTAGCCAGGCGATTGGAGACTATCCAGTCTCAAGGGTTGCCCACGTTTTGAAAATTGAGCTCAAATCAGATGCCGAACACCATGACCCCTGTGGTGCACAGGTGACTGTATAAACAAATGCCCATTCATTTTGTGCCAATGAGAACTGCATGTCAGGAGAGTTTAGTCAGAGGGGTGTCGTAGTTATACCAGATCCAGATATGGATAACAAATCAGGTGCAGTTTTCTCCTTCTAATCCCAAGGGCAGTAAATATATTCAATTATGATGGCCAGACTTAGATCATGTAACGTGGATTTTGCATAAATATCAAATAGTCCAGGATTCTGGTACCTATGTATATAATAGAGTGTGGAGGGTGGAACAGGATTAAGACTGGGGCTCAGTTTGCTTGCTGAGTTTAATGTCCACTGCAGATGTGCCATTGATGAAAACTACTGTATCCACTCTCACGAAGTTCCATTCTTCCATCACTCCTCCACAATGGATCCTGTTCCGCCAATGCCTTTTTTCTGGCCTCTTGTTCCTTTCCTCCACCACTGGAGGTCATACCTTGGCCTACCTGGGCCCGAAACTCTGGAATTCCCATCCTACATCTCTCCATCTTTCTACCTATCTCACCTCCTTTCAGATATTTCTGAAAGCCAAGTTAAAGCCATATTTATTTTACCAAGCTCTTGATCATCCATCCTAATATCGCCTTGTGAGCCTCAAGTGTTCAATTGTATATAACATTCCTTTGAACCACCTTGAAACATTTTATTAATTGATGAATTTATTGTCACATGTACCGAAGTACAGTGCAAAGCATTTTACTGCGGCCAAGGGAACATAAACAGAACGTACATAGTAGACAAAAAGAATAATCGACAGAGTACATAGACAAATAGTGATGGGTTACAGTGCAGTAAAAGGGCCAAACAAAGCAAATACATGAGCAAGAGCAGCATAGGGCGTCAATTAAAGGTGCTATTTAAATGCAAGTTGTTGTGGTAAAGCGACAGGTGATGTGATGTTTACACAACTACCTCTCTGTTATGCTTTGTAGCAGTTGGCTGTGGAGCAACATGGGCAATGTCTGGTGTGTTTGTCAATTCCTGGGAGAAATACGCTCAGGGAAGCGTTCATACAAAACACCCCTTGGGATCCCACCAATTTCCTCTCTCCAACATTGCAACAATGTCATCATCATCATGAAGCATGCTTTTAGACTCAATAAGGACAAACTGCTTCCACTTGCAGGAGAGTCAGGGGGACTCAGTTTGAAGGTATTCAACAAGAGAGCTGGAGGTAACATGAATTGAAGAGGAATAGAAAGATTCAAGCACGTAAGGAGACAATTTAGTCCCTCATGTCTGTGCCAGCTATTGGCAAGAGCAGCTCAGCTAGTCCCACTGTTCTGCTCTATCGCCCTATCACTGTAGTTTATTTCCTCCGGATCCATATACAATTTCCTCTTGAAAGCCACCACCACCCTCTCAGGCAGTGCATTCCAGACCCTAACCACAAACTGCACAAAAAACATTTTCCTCCTGTCACCTTTGCTTCTTTTGTCATTCACCTTAAATCAGTGTCCTCTGGTTCTCAACCCTTCCCCCAGTGGGAATAGTTTCTCCCCGTCTACTCTATCTAGACCCCTCATGATTTTGAACATGTCTATCAAATCTTTTCTCAACCTTCTCTTCGCGAAGGCTAACAACCCCAACTTCTCATGTCAATCCACGTAATTGATGTACCTCACACCGGGAACCAACCCCCCTCACCACAGGTGCCTAGTGGCAGATGGTTACTCCCCTTGGCACTGCCCCTTGGCACTTCCCATTAGTGGCATTGCCAGGAGGCAATTCCTAGCCTTGTCCATCAACTTGCGAGACCTCCAATCACCTCCGCACCCCCGGTCTGGTCATCACGACTGGTTTTCACACTGCCAGGCGGGGAGGATACGTCTTAGGCAGGCGCTTTGGCATTAAGCCCCATTTATTATCTTTAAATGTATTTAAATCTGTGGAAGTCTGGTTTACACACAGGGCGTGAACCTATTACATCAGTGACAGGGGGTGGGGATGATCTGAAGGTTTACCACACTGATTCCAGGGATGGCAGGACTGTCATATGAGGAGAGGTTGTCTAGGTAAGGATTGTTGTCGCTGGAGTTGAGAACAATGAGGGGGGATCTCATAGAGACTTGCAAAATTCTAACAGGATTAGACAGGGTAGATGCAGGGAAGATGTTGCCAATGATGGGTATGTCCAGAACCAAAGGTCACAGCCTGAGGATTCAGGGTAAACCATTTCGGACAGAGATGAAGAGACATTTCTTCACACAAAGAGTGGTGAGCCTGTGGAATTCATTACCGCAGGAAGTAATTGATGCTAAAACATTGAATATATTCAAGAGGCAGCTAGATATAGCACTTGGAGAGAATGGGATCAAAGGCTATGGGGTGAAAGCAGGATTAGGCTATTGAGTTGGATGATCAGCCATGATCGTGGTAAATGGTGGAGCAGGCTCGAAGTGCTAAAAGCCTACTCCTGCTCCTATCTTCTATGTATCTATGTATCATAAACTGAAATTTCACCAGCGCAAATTTTGGCTGCTCGTGAGATTTAACTGTCATTATGGATTTTGCGACCACGGCTAGCTGGGCTACTAGGTCACCCCCAATATTATAGTTGAGGGTGAACCAGTGTTTTATAAAGTTTAATGAACTTCCTTGTTTTTGTATTCAACACATTGTTTATAAAATCCAGTATCATCAATGGCATTCTAATCGCTTTCCGAACCTGCCCTGTTACCTTCAATGATTTATGCAAATATACTCACCACAGGTTCTTTGTTCCTGAACTCCCTTTAGAATTATTGCCTTTATTTGATATTGCCTCTCCTCATTATTCTCACCAAAATGTATCACTTGAAATATTTTCTGCGTTAAATTTAACACAATTCCATCAGCCTACGTCCTCTTAAAGTTCATCACTGTCCTTCTCAATGTTCGCAATACTTCCACATTTTCTGTCATTGGTAAACTTTCCCTCCTCATCTTTCTAATCCTGTCTGCAGCCTTTCACATATTTGGCCACCTTTCCAAAACCTCTCCACTGTCGTCCAGCTGGGTGGGTTTTTTCTCACCCAGTTCCATTCTTATCCATCTAATCGTAGTGAAATAATCACTTGCAATGGCTCCTCTTCCTGCTCCCGCCCCCTTCCCTCTGGTCTCCCTCAAGAGTCTGTCCTTGTCCCCTCTCCCCCCAACCTTCTGTTTCTCATCCACAGTCTGCCACGTGGTGACTGTCAGCTTTACCTCATCACAGGGCAGCACGGTGGTGCAGTGGGTTAGCCCTGCAGCCTCACAGCGTCGAGGTCCCAGGTTCGATCCCGGCTCTGGGTCACTGTACGTGTGGAGTTTGCACATTCTCCCCGTGTTTGCGTGGGTTTCGCCCCCACAACCCAAAGATGTGCAGGTTAGGTGGATTGGCCACGCTAAATTGCCCCTTAATTGGAAAAAAAATGAATTGGGTATACTAAATTTATAATTTTAAAAAAGCTTTACCTCACCATTGCCTACCTCGATTAGTGTGCTGTTGCTAAATTATCAGACTGTTGATCTGACATCCAGTACTGTATAGCAGAAATTCCCTTCAAATAAATATTGGGAAGACTGAAGTCAATCATCGCTCCAAACTCCCTTCCCTATCCATGGATTCCATCCCTCTCCCTACCAACTTTCTGAGATTAAGACAATCTGTTTGCAACCTTGGTGCCACGTGTGTTCCCAAGTTGAGCTTCAGACCTCAATTTTGTGCCATCACTAAAACTGCCTATTTCCGTTCTGCAACATCACAAGACTTAATTTCTATCTCCGTTCATCTGCTATTGGAACCCTCTTTCATGCTTTTGTTACCTCATGGTTTAACTATTACAATGTATTCCAGGCCGGATACCACATTCTACTCTCCCATAAACTTGGAAACACCTAAAATCCAGCTTCCTGGGTTTCAACTCAAACTATATCCTGGGCTGGATTCTCCGTCTGGGAAACGAGGTGCTGATGCCGGCGAGGGAACGGTGGCGTTTTACACCCCAAACAGTTCTGCCAAACCTCCACCGATCCTCCGTCTGGTGGGGGGGCCAGCAGGCACGCAGCGTAGAGTCCCCAGCTCTAGCTGCGGATACGGCCGGAGAATTGCTGGGTCCGTGGCCGTGCATGCGCCCGGCGGCGGCCTGCAGCAGATGTGCCATGCAACATGGCGCCGGCCGCACTCGGACCCGGACTGTCAAATAGTGCCCTCCTTTGGCCAGGCTCGCCATCCCCCACTAGTGCCCCCACCCCCTGCCCGGAGATCGGTTTCCCCCCCCCCAACTGTGGCAGTGCTGGACGTAGTCCGCATCCCTCACGCCCGGTTCCCGGAAAAAAGAAAGCACATGCACCCCACGCTGTTGGGAAATCGGCCCATTGGGGGAGGGCCTCAGGGAACATCCTGAGGCCATCCCGACGGCACACGGCGGACTCTGCAAAAGTGGCGCGGCCCCTGATTTTGGCACCAACAGGGATTCTCCGGCCGATCGCTGAAAGCGATTTTGGCATAGGAGACCGGAGAATCCCACTCCCTGTTTTCCGATCACTCCTGTGCTCACTGAACGCGTTTGTCCTCACGGGTGCAAATTTCCCACTGCATTGCAACTGGCGCTGATCCGGTGGCGCAGGGTGCATAGCGGGAGAGACCTAAAACGGATTTCGCAGCAGGTGCCTAACCGTGTACAATGCACCCCATGCATTATGCATGGCGCAATCTGGATCATGCCCATGCTGGGCCTGATCCAATCTACCCTTGAAACTATATTCCCATAGTATATGAAGTCAACAGAATGGACACCAAATGGGCACAAGAAAACTGTGCAAACATTCTGGAGTCAAAGATCATTATGCCCGTGGACTGGGCCTGATCCAGATAATCAAATTTAAATGTACCATCAGGCTCATTTAAATATGTGCAGCCCATTTGAGGTCACATTCTGCCAGCTCCCCGGTAGTCACCAGCCGCACCGGCAAGGCCTCACACCGGCACCAATTAGTACTGGCCTCCACAAAAATGGAGATCAGGCGTGATGGCCATGCCAGGGGCTCAGAGACTATTGGAGCCCCTGGGTGGTTCGGAAGCCGGGCACTCAAATCTGGCACTGCAGGGGTGTCGGTTGACACTGCTAGTGTGCCAGGAGTAGTGGCCTATTGTCAAGTTGGTGCTGCCAGGTGCCCAGTTGTCACTGCCAAGGGATGGGGGCCTGAAGGGGGCGATGCCCAGAAAGGGGGTGGAAGGGGGAGTATGAAAGGTGGGAGGGGGGCAGAGGGGGAGTTAAGGGGGGGCCTGCAAGAAGATGGCTGAAGGGGGCCCTAAAGGTGGTGGTGGGGGGGGGGGGGGCCCTCAGCGACCAATAGCCAGATGTGCTCATTTGGGAGGGGGTTGGGCACTGTCCCAATGCCCACAAGGATGGATGGGTGTGAGGCCGGGTCACCCGCATGCCCAGGTGGTGGTGGTGGGGGAGAGGTGTGTTTCACAGACATTCAGTGATGAGAGGGCACAAACCCTCACTTGAGAAGGTCGTAAACTGTTCAGTAAATGGAAAGAAACCTAACAAGAATTGAATCCCAGCTGAACTACTCAAGCATAGTGAGTCCCATCTATTTCCACACATTTAAAACTTTCCGCCTTCTCTGCTGGGATGTAGGCTGCGATACAAAAACCATTCCACTATTCAAATACGTAAGCAACAGAGGAGACTGCAACAACAACTACGAGAGCATCTCACTCCTCAGTATCATGAGGACGGCCTTGGCTGGAGTCCTACATGTAAAATTCCATCTACTTCAGATACGTTGGGCAGTATCGGAGGCATCATAGGGCTTTTCGAGGAATTTGGCCAGTTTTCAGGGCACAAGTTGAATTTGGGGAAGAGCAAGGTGTTCCCGATTGAGACTAGAAGGCAGGAGAGTAGGTTAGTAGAATTACCATTTAGGGTGGTGGGGACATGTTTTAGATATCTGGGTATCCAGGTGGGCTGGGCGCAGCTGCACAAGTTGAAGCTGACTCGGCTGGTGGAGCAAATGAAAATGGACTTTAGGAGGTGGGATGTGCTGCCGCTGTCGCTGGCAGAGCGGGTGCAGACAGGAAAAATGACGGTGTTGCCAAGGTTCTGATCGTGTTCCAGAATCTCCCCAGTTTGTTTTTAAGAAGGTCAATGCAACGATCTCTGGGTTTGTGTGGGCGTGGAAGACCCCGTGAGTTAGGAGGGCTTTCCTAGAGCATGGGGTGAGGGGCGTGGGGGTACTGGCATTGTCGAACATGATAAATTACTACTGGTCGGCGAATATGGCTATGGTTAGGAAATGGGCCGTGGGGGAGGGGTCAGCGTGGGGTCGGATGGTGGCAGTGTTGTGGAGGGGAACGTATCTGAGGGCTTTGTTATCAGTGCCGCTGCCATTCTTGCTGGGCTAGGTACTCCGTGAGCTCAGTGGTGGTGTCGTCCCAAAGGGTGTGGGGGCAGTGGAGGCAGCATTTGGGACTGGAGGCACCGATCTGCGACAGCCATGGGTTTGCGCCGGAGGTTGGGGTGGTGGGGTGTGTGGGGGCGCGTTGGATGCAAGGGTTCAGGGGTGGCGGCAGGCAGGGATTGAGCGATTTGGCAATCTGTCCATTGGGGGCAAATTTGCAAAGTCGGAGGACATGGAGGAAGAGTACAAGCTGCCCAGGAGGAACAGTTTTATGTACCAGGACTTCATAAGGAGAAAGGTGCCGTCCTATCCCCTGTGGTAGCAGGATAAGGTGTCTGATGTCTGACAGGAGTTGATGGATTTGGAGGGGGCCCTGGTGGGGCACATAAAGCACAAGTGGGAGGAGGAGCTGGGAGGTGAGATAGGGGCCAAAACATGGGTAGAGGCCTTGGAGACGATGAATGTGTCCTCATCATGTGTGAGGTTAAGCCTCCTGCAGTTTAAAGTGATACGTAGGGCGCATATGATGGTAGCAAGGATGAGTAGGTCTTTTAGAAGGTGAAGGATAGGTATAGGCAGTGTGCGAGGAGGCCCGTGAATCATGTCCACATGTTCTGGACGTGTCCAAGGCTGAAAGGATTCCAGCAGAGGTTAACGGGCATGATGTCTGAAGTGCTGGGGGTGAAGGTGGTTTTGAGAGCAGAGGTGGCGATATTCAGGATGTCGGAAAACCCGGGAGTCCCGGTGAGAAAGGCTGATGTTTTGGCCTTTGCCTCCCTGATAGCCCGGAGACGGACCTTTTTCGGATGGAGGCACTCGGAGCCGCCGAAAGTGGGGGTATGAGTGAGCGACCTGGCAGAATTCCTGAGGCTGGAGAGGATCGAGTTTGTCTTGAAGGGTCCACCCGGAGATGGAAGCCATTTGTTGATTTCTTTAAGGAGGTTTGAGGGGGATTGGAGGGGGTTAAGCAGATGAAAATGGGGAAGGTGTGATATGAGAAGCGGGTGGTATTAGGGGAGCAGGAGGGAAGTGGGTGTCGGTTGTTTATAATGCTGATGGACAAAGCCTCGTCCAATGAGAAGCGGGCGAGGATGACCTCATCCCTGGTCGTCCAGGCATGCCGGACCCTCACTGCTGTCTATCCTCCATCCTTTTGCTCCTCCTGAGGCTCCTCCCAGGGCTCTTCCTCCATCCCTTCCTCCTCCTCCTCATCCTCCTCAAACATGGCCGCATATCCCTTCTCTTCCTCCTCCAGCATGTTGCCCCGCTACTGAGCCTGGTTATGGAGAACACAGCAGACCACCACAAGTGGGAGACCCTCTGGGAGGTATACTGCAGTACACCACCAGAGCGGTCCATACTTCAGAGCCACATTTTAAGCAGACCGATGCACCACTCAATGACAGAACGGGTGGCAACATGGACCTCGTTATATCCGGTCTCCACCTCGGTCTCTGGCCTCCACATTGGTGTCATCAGCCAAGACCTCAGTGGGTACATCTTATCCCCCAAGAGCCAACCCATTATCCTGGGGTGGTCCTCAAAAATGCCGGGGATGTCCGAGTGTCCCAGGATGTAGCTGTTATGCGCACTCCCTGGGAAGCATGCACGCACGTGCATGATCTGGAGTTGGCCGTTGAACATGAGTTGCACGTTCACGGCGTGAAACCCTTCCTGTTAATGAAGGGCACTGCCTGATGCCCTGGCGCATGCATGGTGACATGCATGCCATCAATTACTCCCTGGACTTGGATCCCGGCGATGATGGAAATTCCTGCTGCCTTGGCAACTTAATGGGCCTGGTCCAGTTCAAAGTTGCCAAAATCTGATGCCCAGGCATCACAAAATATGAGGTGTAACATGATTTAATCGTGACCTCACAAATGCACTTTGGGCTGTAGCTTGTGAAATGCCTCAAGTCCCCGCTCGAGCCCTGGAATGAACCGGTGGCACAGGAGTTCAGGACTGTGGTGACTTTCATGGCCACCGAGAGCAGGTGTCCCCTGTAGGCTGAGTCTTTAGGATTTGCAGTGGCCCCCTGCAAATGGGGTGCTGTCTCCAGCCTGCGTCGATGCTGCTGCCGCCTTCTCCAGCATCTGGCCGCCTGGGCTGCCACCAGCACCTCGAGGGATTGCTCTGCAGGACTGGCACCACCATCCATTCTAGTCTATGTAATGAACTGGAGAAGGAGAGAGACCAACAATCAGTTTGGGCTTCCACCCCGGGACCCTCAAACTCCCCCACTCTTACATGTTCCGCCTTCTCTCAGAGTGTCATCCAGCAAGCCAGTTGTACTGCAAAACCTCACTCTGCACAACCACCCCCCCGGCCACAGCATGAGGCCTTCGACTCCAGACCCCAGATCCCTGTCAGTTACATCAGGGAGACTGTGCCCCGGTGCCCTCCCCTAATCCACACACTCACCTTACAGTCGTGAGGATATCCCCAGTGCTAAAGCCCAGCTCGAGTGTTTGATTCTTGGCTGCTGCCTCTATGGTGCTGTTGCTTCTAAAGGTCAGGTAAACCGTTCAGGCTTCAAATTTTGATTGAAACGTGATGCAATAATCATCGTCTGAGACATGGCACGTGTTTATCCACAAGAATGCACATGAGAATATTTTATTGGCAAAAATGGGTCAACATTAACAAAGATTTGAAAATCAACTATGTAACATTCCACATACCACATAAACCATTAAACTACAAGGAAATTACCCCTGGGCCCCGGAGATCACACTATTAGAGGACTTGATGAACATGGACAATAAGGAGGGGGGGACTTGGTGAGAAAATGTACAGACAGCTACTGGACAGAGTCCGAACACCACTGGGCGAGACCAGATGGAAATGGGAGGACGAACTGGGGACAGAAGTGGAATGGGGACTCTGGAGCAAAGCACTGCGCTAGGCCAACTCCACCTCCTCCTGCACAAGGCTAAGCCTAATGCAGTTCAAAGTGGTGCACAGAGCACACCTGACCAGAACCCGAATGAGCAGGTTCTTCCCAGAGATGGAGGACAAATGTGAACGGTGCCAGAGGGGCCCGGCCAACCACACCCACATGCTCTGGGTGTGCCCCAAACTTGTTGGGTTCTGGACAGCCTTATCCGAGGCAATAGCCAAGGTTTTGGGGTGAGGGTGAAGCCATGCCCAAATATGGTAACCTTCGGGGTATCAGAGCAGCCAGAGCAATACATGGGGAAGGGGGCCAACGCCATCGCTTTCGCTTCCCTAATCGTACGCCGGAGAATCCTGCTCGGCTGGCGATCGGCAGCACCACCCAAAGCTGCAGACTGGCTCGCTGACCTCTCGGAATTTCTCTACCTGGAGAAGATCAAACACGAAGGTCGGAGGAAAGCTTCCTTACTGCATGGGAGTAATTTGTCGGTCTGTTCCAAAACCTGTTCCAGGCCAACAGCACGCAATAGACAAAGGAAACTGAAAGCATTAGAAAAGGAAAGGGGGAAAAGAAAGACAAGGAGCAACGTCAGGGACGCACAACCCAGCGGAGAAGGTGGCAGACAGCCTGAGAGGGACAAAGAGAGACAACACAGGCGAGGGGGTGCAACCCCACCCCCCCATCCACAAAAAGAACACGGTTGAAGCCGATGGAGGGAGAAAGGAAAGGGCACGTACAAGGATAAAGTGGAGCACCCCCCCCCCCCACCGGATCAACCAGGGAGGACATCAGGGGGGGCTGTGAGGGAAAGGGGGAGCGGTTAGTCAAATGGGGGTTGGGGAGGGGGGACACGCCAAACTAGTCGGAAATAATTTGTAAATAAAGAAATGTAAGACAAAGCCTTTTTTACACTATATAATAAATGAAAACAAACGGCAATGTACAGAATTTTGAAAATGCCAATAAAAAGATTTTTTTTTAAAACAAGGAAATGTCACCTTTCAAGTGGTACCGGTACAAAGCTCAGGAGAGACCCCTACCTTAGATCGCTGCTGCCCACAAGTAAGTCCAACCCCATTGATGATCCCTCAGATCCCCTCAGCAGCCACCGCGCCAGCTTCAAGTTTTCAAAAAGGAGTACTAAATGACTCCAGCCTGATATTCCCGCTGGGGCGTCGGTTAATTCCCAGGCAGCCGTTACATTCAACTTCAATCTCGCTAATGAGATGGAAATTGCCGCTAATTGCGGTTAAAGATATGCAAGCCATATTTGGGCCTGATCAGGAACCCGCCATTGGGAGCGGGCTGATTAGATTGCAAACTCATTGGCACCTCGTGCAAATCTCAATATTGGCCTTTAACCGATGCACACAGAATTGCGCCGGGTGCAACGCGGTGGTTAAATCACACCCAAGGAATCACAAATAGATCTGTCTCTGGCCATAGCTGACTAGTGCATATATCTTGTCCACTATCATTTGTGCTGGCTTGACGAGGAGAATTATACAGTGCAAGGAGTGTTATTTAATAATAATCTTTATTAGTGTCACAAGTAGGCTTACATTAACACTGCATTGAAATTACTATGAAAAGCCCCTTCACACACCAGCACTTGTTCGGTTACACAGAGGGAGAATTCACCCAACCAGCACGTCTTTCGGGACTTGTGGGAGGAAACTGGAGCACCCGGAGGAAACCCACGCAAACATGGGGAGAATGTGCAGACTCCACACAGACAGTGACTCCAGCTGGGAATCAAACCCAGGTCCCTGGTGCTGTGAAGCAAAGTGTTAACCACTGTGCTACTGTGCCGCCCCTCTACCGTGCCGCCCACCAGGGTTTTGATGTGTTAACCGTTGTCCATTTTTAAACTGCTGGGAAATTTCCAGAACTCTCGTTACATGGTCAGCAGCAGCCATTTTATAGTGCAGTTATTTGTCCATTGAAAAAAAACTTCTTATAATGTAACCCGGATGGTATAAAGATATATATGTTCATTTTTCCTTCATATCTTCAGATCATGACATATTTCAGATTTCCAGAATGTGATGTATTTTGTTTGCACCCTCCACCAACTTCAGTATAGTCAATCAAATTCCGATACAAAACTGAAAAAGACTACTGGGTAGAGGCATCAGCCAGTTCGCAGTGTGCAGTCAAATACCCAGCATTCAAATTCTGATTTGTGTTGAGTCAGCAGATTTCAGCATGTGCTTTCACTGGGTCATTCCAATTGGCCTCAGCCATTCAGTGAAGTCTGTTGGAAAGCACGTTTCCATGGACGTTGAATGAGAATAGGATTAGGCTCCATTTCGTTTCGTCCACAGCGTGGATCAGCTTTGTCAAATAAATATGTTTTAGAGAGAGGTTGGCTTGAAGGAGTGCCGGTTTCTCAGAGGGTTGTAGGGCAACAGAAGGATGTTACAGAGTTAGGGAAGGGGCAAATCCAAGGAGGACTTGAACACGAGGATGTGAATTTTAATATCGGGGAGCCAGAGTAGGTCAGTGAACACTGGGTGAATGTGCAGATGCAGGTAATAATAATGTTTATTAATGTCACAAGTAGGCTTACATTAACACTGCAATGAAGTTACTGTGAAAATCCCCTAGTCACCACATTCCAGTGTCTGTTCGGGTACACATAGGGAGAATTCGGAATGTCCAATTCACGTAATAGCACATCTTTCGGGACTTGTGGGAGGATAGGGGAGCACCCGGAGGAAGCCCACGCAGACACGGGGAGAATGTGCAGACTCTGCACAGACAGTGACCCAAGCCGGAAATCGAACCCAGGTCCCAGGCGCTATGAAACAACAATGCTGACATCTGTGCTACCATTCCGCCACAGCACAGGTAAATTAGTTTTCGTTGAGCTCAAGTTTACTAAGTGAGAGGCTGGCCATGTAAGTGGAATAGACGAGCCTGAAGTCAACAGAGGCATGGATGAGGGTTTCAGTAAAAGATGGGCTGGACATTGAGAAAATATAAATAAGAAAGCAAGAATATCCAGATTGAAATTTGGTCAAGAAATGTCTCCAGGTGAAGACACTCTAGTTAGAATGGAGCTCCGGATGTAGAAATTATGTAAACACTGATGTGCAATGTCATGTATCGTGCTGAATTTCTCCCCATTAATTTAGAAAAATGCCTTGCATTTTTCTAGCACCTTTCATGATCTCATGTTGTCCCAAAGTGCTTTGCAGCCACTGTGTTTACTACAATCGCTAAATTTGATAAGTTGTTATCAAGTGATCAGGATTTTGAATGTCTTCCCTGTTGGGGAGGTGGTTAGTTCGTAGAAAAAGATTCAATAGGCGGCATGAAGAAATTGTGGAGATAATTAGAAAGAGCAGGTCAGTGGGAGCAATTAAATGACAAGTAAGATTCGATGGGCTGAATAGCCTTCTTCTGTGCTGTACCATTCTGATTTTGTGTGATTAAATTCTCTATAAATATGGGTTCTTTCTTTCTGAATGTGTATTTCTTACACCATTTTCAGTCAGTCTCAAGGTTTCTCCTTTCATTTTCCAGGACGGTGTTGGAAATCACTTACTGTGGTGCAGAAGCGGCCATACATCCTGGAAGCAGAGAGGCTGCGGGTGGAGCACATGTTGGAGTATCCCAACTACAAGTACAGGCCACGGCGTAAAAGCCAAACGCGTGGCCCTTACAGGAATGGCATTTCTGCTCACAGAGATAGCACTGATCAACAGGAATCAGGAGGCCATCAAGACAAGGGGCCCCCTATCAGCACACAGATAATGAACCATATCACTCCTCCAAACCTTCCCCCAGAAATAAACCCACTGTCCAGCAAGCAGGAAATGTTCCCCTTTGGAAAACAACCTCCAGTCAGCAGTGGGCGCCTTACTCACCCACATATTGCAGAAACCGGGAGTGGGTTCATAGGGATGGACTGGTCTATGTCTCACCCGATTTATAACCATCCTCAAACTAACTGGAGTCTGTGCTGTCAAACCCACCAGACACACCCATTGTCCGCCCCCCATGATACGACACTGTGTTCCCACAACATGACAGTGGGACCCTCTCCATTGCTTGGAACTTTAGCCCACTGCTGTGGACAGTTATATCAAGCTCCACAACCAATGAATGACCTGGAAGCCCTGGACAATTTGTGCTACGCTGAACTATTGGCTGATGTGGATCGGAATGAGTTTGACCAGTACCTCAACAACGACTCCTGGTCTGATCCACTTGGCCAGCTACTGAATGAAAAGGTCTTTGGGAGCAATGACACTGCTGAAACGGATCTTGTGTCTGTGTTGGCTGACATGAACACATCCTGCTACAATACCATTTCCAGATTCATTTGACACTGTTGCATAGTGACACTCACTGTGCAGTACTGAAAGAGCACTGCGCTTCTGAAGGTGTCACCTTTCAGATGAGATATTAAACCGAGGCCTCCCTTATCTTCTCTGTACATGTAAAAGATCCCATGGTACTATTCAAAGACAAGATTGGGGGCTCTCCCTGTTTTCATTGACCGTAAAGTGCTCTGAGATGTCTGGAAGTCACTGTATAAATACAAGACTGTCTGTCTGTCTTTTTTTTCTCAGTCAGCGAATACAGCATGTGGAAGTGAGAGCATTGTACGTACTTTGGTGCAGAAAGGAAGATGCAAGTTTGTGACAGCAATAATGAATTGTGAATAAGATTAAGTTAATCGACCAATAAATGCATTGAGGATTTAGGTTAAAATTTTAGTGGGCGACACGGTGGCGCAGTGGTTAGCACTGCTGCCTCACGATGCCAAGGACCTGGGTTCGATCCTGGCCCCGGGTTACTGTCTGTGTCGAGTTTGCAC
This sequence comes from Scyliorhinus canicula, assembly GCF_902713615.1. NCBI lineage: Eukaryota > Metazoa > Chordata > Chondrichthyes > Carcharhiniformes > Scyliorhinidae > Scyliorhinus > Scyliorhinus canicula. The sequence continues at coordinate 116,150,235 of NC_052146.1, forward strand.
ATTCTCCCCGTGTCTTCTTGGGTCTCAACCCCACAACCTAAAGATGTGCAGGGTAGGTGGATTGGCCGCGCTAAATTGCCCCTCAATTGGAAAAAAATCATTTTAAAAACTTAATTTGTTCATTTTAGGCTGCTGGGGATACAAAGATTGAAAGTCAATCTGGATTGACTTGGTGGTACACAGAATTAATCTGGGAGGAGCTTACCCACATCTCTCGGGGACATAGGTAGGTCCAAAAAGAAGCAGTAAAAAACAGAACAAAAATATTGAAGGAAAATTACTTGTAAAAAGTGAAGAATTAATCCTAGGGTTTGATTTTCTGGTACATTTTATAGGTTGTCCCGTATTCCTGATCTAGTTACTGTGATGATTCTCTGACTAAAGCTCAGTCTTGAGCATTGAGGGTTGGGAGGATCACGAAGTTGGAGGAAGATGCTGGAATCAACTGAGAAGTCTTGGAGAGATCTTTAACCAATGGGAATTGGGGAAAGAGGAATCTAATGACACCTAAATGGTTGCTAAATTGTAAGGAAAGGTTTTGTTCTTATCTTGATGAACTGCAAAAATCTAGAAAATCCATTTATAAATTAGAGTTGTGCAGAGCAATTGTGACTACTTTCACTGGTGGCTTGAGCCTAGAAAATGAGTGACTGCTGAGTGCTTTATGGATTCTGAGGACTTTGCTGCTGGGAATGTGTCAAAAGGGAAAGAAGTGACCAACACAATTTTACCACTAATTAGCCAGCGAACCTGTCCCTGACCCAACTGGCAGTTCACCTCTACCAAAATGCCATTAAGTTTCCACTTCCCACTGGGGGCAGGTTAGCAATCCCAGGATGAAGTCTTCTCTCAATTCCCAGCTCCACCATGAAAATCCAACCCTAACTTTCTTTAATCGTGAAATTGCACTGTGTGTATTCTCTCTTAAACCGTGAATGCATTTTAAACAAATTTTCTAGCAAAGACGAGGCGGAAGGAGGCCATTCGTCCCATTGGGTGTGCAGCAACCCTCCGAAAGAGCACCCTACCTAGGCCCACTCCCCCTATCCCCATAACCCCACCTAACCTTTGCACACTAAGGGGCAATTTAGCATGGGCAATCCACCTAACCTGTACATCCTTGGACTGTGGGAGGAAACCGAAGCATCCGGAGGAAACCCACACAGACATGGGGAAAACGTGCAAACTCCACAATCACCCAAGGTCAGAATTGAACCTGGGTCCCTGGTGATGGCGGTAGTGCTAACCACTGTGCCGCCTGTGGTAAGCAATTTCTTGTTTAATTACTTGACTTGGGTGCCTTCCATGTTTAATCTAATTGGGTTAAGACCTCTTAACAAAAGAAAATATCAAGAAATTTCAAACAAAAGTTTAAGTGCCGATATACTCACGTCACATGGTATAATGTCAAGGCCGTTGATATCATGGATAGATGAGAAAGCACTTGCCAGTGGTTGCCGGAGCAGTGCTGAAGGGATGGAACTCAATTCAAAAAGACATATATCATAGAATCTACGGCACAGGGACAGGCCCTTTGGCCCAAACTGGTCTGTGCCAAACAAAGAGCCCATCTAAGTTAACCCCATTTGCCTGCATTTGGCCCATATCTCTCTACAGAATCATAGACTCTATGGTGAATTGTTTGAGTTCCCAACATTGCGCCGTGCTTAGTGGGAGCATGGATTAGAGAGTTGGAGGAGTTCAATGCCCCTGATTCCCCATCAATTATTGAGTGAGTCCGGGACCGAAAAGCATAGAACATATCCGAAAAATTGAAGACCACCCTGGCAATTGTGGCACATGAGCTCACCCAGCCAAACCCAAGGACAGCAATTAGGATGGAAGGAAACTTCTCTGGAGCCAGTCAAAATAATGGCTAGAGCTCAGAACCTCAGACAGTGGAAAAGCTTGGCTGGTGAATTGTGGCCTATGTTCTTAATGGGGAACAACTTGTTATTTCTCAAGATGGTAGTGGCAGCAAGGAACGAGGATCATTGACCACACCCACTGGGTAATCACACCTGTGCTTTCTACAATTTTCCTTTTTTTTTTCTTTTTTTTAAATTTAGGTTATCCAATTATTTTTTCCAATTAAGGGGCAATTTAGCGTGGCCAATCCACCTACTCTGCACATTTTTAGGTTGTGGGGACGAAACCCACGCAGACACGAGGAGAATGTGCAAACTCCACACAGACAGTGACCCAGAGCCGGGATCGAACCTGGGACCTCAGCGCCGTGAGGCGGTTGTGCTAACCACTAGGCCACCGTGCTGCCCTCAATTTTCCTTTTTTAAGGTTGCTCATAACACCTGGGTTCAGACGAGCAAGACTGCTATTTCTTGTAGCGTCATTGAACTGGCGCATGGTATGGTTGAACACACTCTACTCACTATAGGTGTTGGCTTAATATGGGGAAGGGAAGCAAGGGCTTTTTTAGGTGAGGGGAAAAGCCATGAACTGAATATGTTAAGAATGTGAAAGAACAACTCTTTTGAAGATCTGTATTTTGGGAAAAAAACGGTTTCTCACGCTTTCTATTTTAACTTTCCAGAGGTTTTTTGCTGATTATATTAATAAAGAGACAATTTGCATAAAAGACATGCCCAGTAATTATTTCTTGAGAATGTCTTTGCCAACTTTTTACGGTGTCCTGTTATGTCCAAGCCAGAAAGTTGTACATTCAAATCTTACTCCAGAGTACATTATTTGCACCGTCCCTCCAGGGCAGGACTGTGGGAGCTCTTATGTGGCTGACATCTCCTCCTTTCGATCAGAGCAGATTGAGGCCCTGTCTGCCCAGGAGGATACTGGAGATCTGAAGTGTTATTCTAAAAGGAACAGGGAGTTCTCCTGGTATCCATTCCCTCCTTCAATTAACATCACAGAAAGCAGTTTACGGCATCATTCATCTTAAGTCTGTTTGTAAGTTGCATACATGGCACTTCAAAGTAGTTCATTGTATGCAAAGCAATTTGAGATGTTTCTGGGAGACACATCATCCACACAAAGACATGCCTTTTCATATATTTCCTTTGCTTCCTTTTCTCGGGTCTTCTCACACCACCCTTGCCCCAAAATGTGCTTGGGCAATCTTTGATCAAGGCTCCTCCAAAGCCAATAGGTGTAGAAGAACATTGGGGTTGTTCTTGACTTTCCAGTCACCGTCAGTAGCTTGTGAAAGATTGCCGGTGTGACAGGTGTGTTACCACCACACAGTGCAATGCATTGGAGTTTCTACACACTGCTGCACTAGTTCCCAAATCACAGACACACCAAGCTACTGTAATATCCTGACAGACGGGTGACCAGCGGGTTGATTAACGACTGGACGGTTTATTAAAATATGAAACAATATACAGAGAGTAAGAGAAAAGCTACCATGTTCTAAGACTCCAAACTCCTAACTAACTGGGAAACCCGTATCCGCCCCAGGGTTTGCACGGTCTGGCCCCATTGACCACTCAGGTCACACGACCCTCCGGGGAATTCACATCCTTAAAGGGCCACACTACCACAGATACAAAACCTTGAAAAGCTGACAACTCAAAAATAAATGTACAGCTGAAGTGTTAGCCAAGAACTAAGGACAAGGACGGCACGGCAGCACAGTGGTTATCACTGTTGCTTCACAGCACTAGGGTCCCAGGTCCCCGTGTCTCCGTGGGTTTCCTCCGGGTTCTCCTGTTTCCTCCCACAAGTCCTGAAATACATGCTGGTCAGTGAATTGGACATTCCGAATTCTCCCTCTGTGTACCCAGCCACCAGAGTGTGATGATGAGGGGATTGTCACAGTAACTTCATTGTAGTGTTAATGTAAGCCTACTTGTGACAAAAATATAGATTATTATGATTATTATTATGATCAAAATCACATTTTTGTTTGGTCTTGGACCTCAAGATCGGGATTTATTGTTCATCCCTAACTTCCCTTGAGAAGGTACTAGAGAGCTACCCTTTTGAGTTGCTGCAGTCCAGGTGGTGTAGGTCCATCCACATTTCTCTTGTAGAGGATCGATATACTTAGTGGCTTGCTGGGCTCTGGAAGCACATATAGTTCAAGCCAGGTAAGGATGGCAGATTTCCTCTCTTGAAGGGGATTAGTGAAGAAGATAGCTTTTTACAACAATCCAGTACTTTCATGATTAGTATTAATGAGATTTTATAAGTTGAATTTTTTTTAAATGTCCTAGTTGCTGGGTGGGGTTTGAACTCAAGGGGCTGGATTTAATATTTCCGAGTTGGGTCCTGTCCGATAGTTGAAGAGCCAGTGGGAGACGCACATCGCTTTGGCAGGGAAGGCTCAGTGGCTGTCAGATATGTAAGTGGCCAGCTTTGGGCCTTTCCTGGGATTTAGGACCCCAGTAACCAAAGTCCTTTCTGCTGCCGGCTAATTAGCGGCTGGCAGCACTCCATTCCCATCAGTGCCAGAAGGAACGATGGTTGCTGCAGGTGCTGCACCCACCAGAGGCCTAGGATTGACGAGGGACACAGGTTTAAATGAGTGAGGCTGGTATGGGGTCCACCGGCAATGGGGTGGGATGGTCGGGTGCAAAAGCGGGGACGTGACTCTCAGCAAGCTTGCTACTGTATTCTCCTTCCTGATACCTAGTCCCTTGATTGGGCACTAAGTGCCTTTGAAAGATGGGTCGTCTTGGAAGGCGACTAAGTGAACCTATAAAGTTTGTTGGGAAGCCTTAAGGAGGCATGGGAATCTCGTATGAGTTGGGAAGAATCCCCGAGTCAACATTAAATCACAGTGGGCTCAGGGACAATGACCTTTAAGTGGTTCATTAATGAACCTAATACGCCAAGCTGACAGGTTGCCCACATCAACCCATTCCCACCACTGATTGATGGAAGATTAGTTTTCCTGTTGGCAGGAAAGGAACGTACAGCCATCGCCTGCTCCTGTGAGCTTCATTAAATCCAGCCCATTGCTCCAGAGCATTAGTCCCATAATGTTGCCGCTATGTTATCATTTCCTCCTCAGTTTCAAAGCGGCTGAGTCAGTGAAAAATACTTATTATTAGGTTGGATTTCACAGTTTCAATATTTTGGGATTATCTAGCACTGCTGCCTCACGGCACCAAGGACTTGGGTCACTGTCAGTGTGGAGTTTGCATTCTCCCTGTGTCTGCGTATGTCTCACCCTCACAACCCAAAAGAAGTGCAAGGCAGGTGGATTGGCCACGCTAAATTGCCCCTTAATTGGAAAAAATTTAAAGATTTTAAAAATGTTTTGGGATTATTTTCTTCAATTCAGTTTGGCTTTCTGAGAAAACAGAAGCCCAGTGACATAGCAGCAGACACACACAGTGGGAGATCAATACGATGAGAAATTATCGTGATTTAAGAACGCAGCCATATTCAGTATTAATTCAGCCTGTATAAATTTTGCAGCTGTAGATTTATAAGTCAGAGCTCATAATGTAATTACTGGCAGCCCTCCTCTTCCCCTCAAATGAAATCTTGATTCCGACATTTTAAAGTGTGAAATATCAGGTGACAGTTGGGATGACATACAGATAGAGACACTGCTGGAGCAAATAATTCTGCTTCAGAGGTATCAGCCTTTTCTCAGTTTGCAGCACACTTATAAATTGGTAGGAAGGTTGTGTGTCCAAGTCCCAATACAGAAACCTGAATACATAGTCTAGGCTGACACTTCCAGTGCAACACTGAAGGAGTGCGACACGCTTGGAGGTGCTACCTTTCATCTGCGATGTTAAACCAAGTTCCTGTCTACCATCTCAGGTGCATAGTAAACAAATCTCACTAAAAGCTGGTTATCTGGTCATTTTCAGAGCCCCCGGCTGGGGTGGAGGGGATGAGGCAGTTCTTGGGTCAGCTGAGGTTCCCGAGGGTGGAGGAAGAACTGGTGGAAGGCCTGGGAGCCTCAATTGAGATTGAGGAAATAATCCAGGGGCTGGAGGTCATTGAGTCTGGCAAGGCCCCGGGGCTGGATGGCTACCCGGTGGAATTCTACAAAATGTTCTCGGAGATATTGAGCCCACTGCTAGTGAGGACATTTGATGAAGCACGGGAGAGGGGAGCCATTCCCCCAAAAATGTTGCAGGCCTCGATCCCATTGATTCTGAAGCGGGAGAAGGACCCTGAGCAATGCGGGCCGATCTCCCTATTGAATGTGGATGCCAAACTGCTGGCTAAGATATTGGACACAGAATAGAGGACTGTGACCCGGGGGTGATAGGGGAAGACCAGACGGGGTTTGTAAAGGGCAGGCAACTCACGGCCAATGTCAGAAGGCTCTTAAACGTTATCATGATGCCCTCAGAGGGGGATGATATGGAGGTGGTGGTAGCGATGGATGCGGAGAAGGCCTTTGATCAGGTGAAGTGGGAGGTGTTAGGAAGGTTCGGGTTTTGTCACGGCTTCATTGATTGGGTGCGGTTGCTGTATCAGGTACCATAGCAAGTGTGCGCACGAATTGGCTGATGTTGGGCTATTTTAAACTGCACCGAGGGACAAGGCAAGGGTGTCCCCGCTCCCTGCTGTTGTTTGCTCTGCCATAGAGCCATTGGCTATGGCGTTAAGAGCTTTCAGGAACTGGAAAGGGCTGGTCTGGGGTGGGGGTGTAGCCACCTAAGATGGACACTGGGCTACCAAAATGGAGAACTGCTAAGGCTGTAGGCAGAAAACAGTCTTAGCCAGGACAAGTAGTTTGCAAAGGCTAATTAGCATTCTGCACGTATCGAAACTAGTTTATGGCCAGGTGCAAGATCTCAACCAAAGGTGTAAATAGCAAAACGCTTTGCATAGTAATGAGGCGATCCAGATCTGGGCCCACACAATAGCAACATTTGAGTTTGAATGGATACTTTGAGTGGACGCCCAGACGAAACGGCACCAGAAGTATCCATCACAAAAGACCCTAGAGACCGCCCCACCCATCGAGAAGAGACCCTCAGATTGGGGGATTTGTAAGATATCGATTGCGAAATGACCCAATCGATACATGGCAGGTAAAGGCTCACCCAGAAGAGGCACGGACATTGGGGGACCTATAAAGGTAGACCCCGCACATGGTTCTGTCTGTTTTTGTGCTCCGGCTTGGACTGCTGTTTTGACTCCGACTCCAGATCCTGTCTTCCATCACCAGCCGTTGAGCACCAGCCATCGATCAGTAAGTGCCAAAACGACGCTCGCTACGTGAACCCGGCATTGCTTATACATTATCCGACTATTAGAGAACAGAAGGTGCAGCCCAGAAAGGAACAAAGGCCTTGTCCCCTGACCTTGCTGGTTCCTACTTAGATAAGTATTTAGTCGTTTAAATAGTAGAAATAAGTATTAGTCTTTAGCGTATGCATGCGTATTTATTATATTTGTATAATAAATATCAATCGTTTGAACTTACTAATCGGTGTATAGTTTTATTACTTTGAACCTGACCTTGACATACTTGTGAGGTGTCTAAATACAGCACCTGGCGACTCCGAGCTGAAAATACAGACACAGAGCTGTAGTAGTGTTAAGCACACGGCCTTTAAACGGAGGCGTGTTAATACACTCCAATAAACGCGTAATACACTCAAGTAAAACGTGCAACGGGGGGGGGGTGGGGGTTGTGGAGCATTGGGTCTTGCTTCACACGGATGACCTGCTCCTGTACATTGCGGACCCGTTAGAGGGGATGGGGGAAATTATGCGGATTATAGGGGAATTTGGTAGGTTTTCGGGTATAAATTGAATATGGGGAAAAGCGAGATGTTCGCGATCCAGGCGAGGGGGCAGGAGAGGAGGCTGGGAGAGCTGCTGTTTAGAATGGTAGGAAGAAGCTTTCACTATCTGGGAATCCAGGTGGCTCGGGAATGGGAGACATTGTAGAAGTTAAACCTGTCCCAATGCGTAGAACAAATGAAGGAGGACTTTAGGAAATGGGACATGCTCCCGCTGTCATTAGCGGGGAGGGTGGGAGATCCATTTTGAGACAGGAGCATCCCTATTTTGATGGATTTGGAGGAGAAATTTGAACTGCCGGCAGGGAATGGGTTTAGATATCTGCAGGTACGGGATTTTCTGAGAAGGCAGGTTCCCAGCCTCCCGCTCCTGCCACCATGGGGGATACAGGGCAAGGTAGTTTCCAGAACACGGGTGGAAGAGGGGAAAGTATCAGATATCTACAAAGAACTTATGGAGTCGGAGGAAACTCAGATAGAGGAACCAAAGGAAGACGAGCAAGGGGAGAGATAGAGGTGGGTCTGTGGGCGGATGCCTTAAGCAGGGTTAACACATCCTCATCATGTGCCAGGCTTAGCCTGATACAATTTAAGGTAGTCCACTGGGCACACATGACGGTGGCCCGGCTGAGCAAGTTCTTTGGGGTAGAGGACAGGTGTGCGAGGGGCACGGGAGGTCCAGCAAACCATGTCCATATGTTTTGGGCATGCATGGCAGGGGTTTGCTAAGGATAAGTCCACAATACTTAAAACACGGGTGGTGCAGAGTCCAGAGATAGCGAACTTTGGAGTGTCAGAAGAGCCGGGAGTCCAGGGGGTGAGAGAGGCTGACGTTTTGGCCTTTGCCTCCCTGGTAGCCCGGAGGCGGGTCTTGTTAATATGGAGGGACTCAAAGCCCCCGAGTGTAGAGACCTGGGTTAGTGACATGGCTGGGTTTCTCAGTCTCGAGAAAATAAAGTTCGCCCTAAGAGGGTCGATGTTAGGGTTCGTCCGGAGGTGGCAGCCGTTTGTGGACTTTCTCAGAGAAAATGAAAATGTCAGCAGAGGCAGAAATCTAGGGGATCGCTACCTCCGGACTCGGAACCACCCGTGTTTTTAGTGCCGTGGACATTGCCTTAGCAAAACCCTGCCAAAACCCTCTAAGCTTCGGGCATGTCCAAAACATGTAGACATGGGGCGGGATTCTCCCCTACCCGGCGTGACGGAGGGTGCCGGCGTAGGGGAGTGGCGCCAACCACTCAGGGGTCGCGCCTCCTCCAAAGGTGGGGAATTCTCCCCACCTTTGGGGGCCAGCCCCGCGCCGGAGCAGTTTGCACCGGTAGACTGGCGCAAACACCCGGCGCAGTCGGTAGCGGGGCTGGCCGAAAGGCTTTCGGCGGTCGGCGCATGCGCCGGCAGTGACGTCAGCGGCAGCTGGCCGCTGACCTCACTGCCGGCGCATGCGCGATGCGGGGTTCTCCTCCGCGTCCGCCATGGCGGAGGCCGTGGCGGCGCGGAAGGAGAAAGAGTGCCCCCACGGCACTGCCCCGCGGAGTGAGCGGGGGGCCCTGATCGCGGGCCAGGCTTCCGTGGGGGCACCCCCCTGGGTCCGATCGCCCCCCGCCCCCCCCCCAGGACCCCGGGGGCCCGCTCGCGCCGCTGAGTCCGCCGTTTCTGAGGTGGTGTACACCTCGGCGGCGGGAGAAGGCCTCCCAGCGGCGGGACTTCGGCCCATCCGGGCCGGAGATTTAAAGGTGAGTTTTAAAAAAATGAAATCCCGCCGGCGCCAGCTGTTTTCACAGGCTGCCGGCGGGATTTGCACAACGCCGGTTTTTTACCGGCGGGAGAATTAGGAGACCTGCGGGAGCGGAAATCACGCCGCTTCCCGCCAATTCTCCGACCCTGCGTGGGGTCGGAGAATCCCGCCCATGATTTGCTGGGCTTCCCACACACCTATCCTCTACCCCGAAGAACTTACTCATCCTAGCCACTGTCATATGTGCCCGGTGGACTACCTTAAATTGTATCAGACTAAGCCTGGCGCACGATGAGGCGGTATTAACCCTGCTTAGGGCATCCGCCCATAGACCCGCCTCTATCTCTCCTCCTAGCTCATCCTCCCACTTGCCCTTAAGCTTCTCCACTGGAGTTTCCTCTGCCTCCAAAAGCTCCTGGTAAATATCTGATACCTTCCCCTCTCCCACTCAGGTACTGGAAACTACTCTATCCTGTGTCTCCCTTAGTGGCAGCAGCGGAAAGGCCGACACCTGTTTTCTCAGGGAGTCTCGCACCTGCAAATACCGCAAGCCATTCCCTGCTGGCAATTCAAATTTATCCTCCAAAGCTTTCAAGCTGGGAAAGCTCCCGTCTATAACTAGATCTCCCATCCTTCCAATTCCTGCCCTCTGCCAACTCCGGAACCCACCATCTATCCTACCCAGTACAAACTGTGGTTATTATAAATCGGGGTCCAAATCGATGCTCCCTCCACTCTCTTATATCTCCTCCACTTCCCCCAGATCCTCAGAGCCACCACTACCACTGGACCTGTGGAGTATCGGGCCGGCGAGAACGGCAGAGGTGCCGTTACCAATGCTCCCAGACTGGCGTCTTTACATGACGCTGCCTCCATCCGCTCCCATGCCGACCCCTCCCCCACTACCCACTTCCTAATCATCGCTATATTAGCCGCAGTAGTAATTGCAGAAGTTTGGCAGCGCCAACCCACCCTCCCCCCGACTGCGCTCCAGCAACAGTTTCTTCATTCGCGGGGTTTTACCCGCCCACACAAAGCCCAAAATAATCTTATTCACCCGCTTGATAAAGGCCTGAGGGATGAAGATGGGGAGGCACTGAAAGACAAACAGAAATCTGGGTAGGACCTACATTTTCACGGTATGTACTCTCCCTGCTAGTGATAGCGGGACCATGTTCCATCTCTTAAAGTCCCCTTCCATTTGGGATAGGATTAACTTGTGTAGTACCTTCCATTTCCAAGCCACCTGGATTCCCAGATATCGAAAGCTCTTCCCTACCATTCTAAGCGGCAGCTCCCCCAATCTCTCCTGCCCTCTTGCCTGGATCGCAAACATCTCGCTTTTCCCCATGTTCAATTTATACCCCGAAAAGCTGCCAAATTCCACCAAGATTCGCATTACTGCCCCCATCCCCTCCAACAGGTCTGAAATGTACAAGATCAGGTCATCTGTGTAGAGCGAGACCCGGTGATCCGCCACCCCCCCCCCCCCCCCCCCCCCCCCACCCCCCCGGACCAGCCCTTTCCAGTTCCTAGAGGCTCTTAACGCCATGGCCAATGGCCAATAGCTCTGTGGCCAGAGCAAACAGTAACAGGGAGAGGGGGCACCCTTGCCTCGTCCCTCGGTGTAGTTCAAAATACTCCGACCTCAGCCAGTTTGTACGCACACTCGCTACTGGTACCTGATGGAGCAACCGCACCCAGTCAATAAAGCCCTCACCAAACCCAAACCTTCCCAGCGCCTCCCACAGGTATTTCCACTCCATCCAATCTAAAGCCTTCTCCGCATCCATCGCTACCACCAGCTCTGCCTCCTCTCCTTCTGACGGCATCATAATAACATTTAGAAGCCTTCGAACATTGGCCTTGAGTTGCCTGCCCTTAATAAATCCCATCTTGTTTCCCCTATCACCCCCGTGACACAATCCTCTATCCTTGTGGCCAGTATCTTAGCCAGCAGTTTGGTGTCCACATTCAGTCGAGAAATCAGCTTGTATGACCTGCATTGCTCCAGATCCTTCTCCCGTTTCAGGATCAATGAAATCGAGGCCTGCAACATTGTTGGGGGGAGGACTCCCTTCTCTCTTGCTTTGTTAAATGTCCTCACCAGTAGTGGGCTCAATATCTCTGAAAACTTCTTATAGAATTCCACCGGGTAGCAAATCCGGCCCCGGGGCCTTGCTCGACTGCATGCCCTCCAGCCCCTTGATTATTTCCTCAATCTCAATTGGGGCTCCCAGCCCCTCCACCAGGCCCTCCTACACCCTCGGAAACGTCAGCTGATCCAGAAATTACTTCATCCCCTCCACCCTAGCCGAGGGTTCAGACTCATATAATTTACTCTAAAAGTCCTTAAACACCCCGTGCACCCCACTGGGTCCAGGACAGTATTACCGTCTCTACTCTTTACTTTACCTCCCTCCCTGGCCGCCTCTCTTTTCCTGAGCTGGTGCACTAACATTCTGCTTGCCTTTTCCCCGCACTCATAGATCGCCCCCTTGCCTTCCTCAACTGTTCCACTGCTTTCCCTGTGGTCAACAGCCCAAACTCCACCTGTAACCTCCGCCGCTCCCTCAGTAGCCCCGCGTCCGGGGCCTCTGAGTATCTCCTATCCATCTGGAGTATCTCCTCCACTAATCTATCCCTCTCAGCCCATTTCACCTTTTCTCTGTGGGCCCGTATCGAGATTAATTCCCCTCTGACCACTGCCTTCAAAGCTTCCCAGACCGTCGCTGCGTATCATTTGTTTCCAGGTAGTTATGGGTGGACTTGTTAACCCGCCCACAGATTGGTTTGTCTGCTAGCAACCCCACTTCCAGTCTCCACAGTGGGCATTGCCCTCTCTCCACACTAACCCGTAGATCCACCCAGTGCAGGGCATGATCCGACACTGCAATTGCAGTGGTATCCACCACCTTCGGTATTCGCACCCTGCTCAGAACAAAAAAGTCGATGCGAGAGTATACCTTGTGGACATGTGAAAAAAAGGAAAACTCCTTCGTCCTCGGCCGTGCAAACCTCCATGGGTCTACTCTCCCCATCTGTTCCATAAAACTCTTCAATTCCTTTGCCGCAGCCGGCCTCTTCCCTGTCCTGGATTTTGACCGGCCCAATTCCGGATCAATGACTGTGTTAAAGTTTCCTCCCATGATCAGGTTATGTGACTCTAAGTCTGGGATCTTACCTAACACCCGCCTCCCCTTGCCTTCCTCAACTACCTGGAAACATTGTTGTGACTTTACTACAGGCCTCCCAAAAGCGAGCGTGAAGTAGAGGTACAAATATGTAGACAGATTATAGAAAAATGTAGGAGCAATAGGGTGGTTGTGATGAGAGATTTTACCTTCCCCAACATTGAGTGGGACTGTTGTAGTGTTGGAGGCGTAGATGGAGCAGAATTTGTAAGGAGCATCCAGGAGAATTTTTTAGAGCAGTATGTAAATAGTCCAACTCGGGAAGGGGCCATACTGGACCTAGTATTGGGGAATGATCCCGGCCAGGTGGTTGAAATTTCAGTCGGTGATTACTTTGGGAATAACGATCACAATTCCGTAAGTTTTAGAATACTCATGGACAAGGACAGGAGGGGTCCTAAAGGAAGAGTGCTGAATTGGGGAAAGGCCAAGTATAACAAAATTCGGCAGGAGCTAGGGAATGTGGATTGGAAGCAGCTGGTTAAGGGTAAATCCACATTTGAAATGTGGGAGTCTTTTAAGGAAAGGGTGATTCCCGAGTTGGACTATTTTAGGATTGTTTTCGTTGGAAAGACGGAGGTTGAGGGGGGACCTGATTGAGGTCTACAAAATTATGAGAGCTATGGACAGGGTGGATAGCAACAAGCTTTTTCCAAGAGTGGGGGTGTCAATTACAAGGGGTCACGATTTCAAGGTGAGAGGCGGAAAGTTTAAGGGAGATGTGCGTGGGAAGTTTTTTACGCAGAGGGTGGTGGGTGCCTGGAACGCTTTGCCAGCGGAGGTGGTAGAGGCTGGCATGATAGCATCATTTAAGATGCATCTAGACAGATATATGAACGGGCGGGGAACAGAGGGAAGTAGATCCTTGGAAAATAGGCGACAGGTTTAGATAAAGGATCTGGATCGGCGCAGGCTGGGAGGGCCGAAGGGCCTGTTCCTGTGCTGTAATTTTCTTTGTTCTTTGTTCATAAATTCCACGTCGACCCAATTTGGAGCATATATGTTCACAAGTACCACTCGCACACCCTCCAGCTTCCCACTCACCATTATGCACCTACCCCCTTGTCTGACACGAATCTCCCTGCCTCGAATTCCACACGTTTGCTGATCAAGATTGCTACCCCCCCTGGCCTTTCAGTCTAGTCCTGAGTGGAACATTTGGCTAACCCACCCCTTCCTCAATCTCATCTGGTCTGTAACCTTTAGGTGTGTCTTTTGTAGCATTGCCACGTCCGCCTTCAGTTCCCTCAAATGCGCGAACACACGAGCCCTCTTGATCAGCCCATTCAGTCCTCTCACGTTCCCGGTGATCAGCCTGGACGGGGGCTTCCACAAACCCCGCCCCCACCAGCCGACTAGCCATCACCCTATTTAGGCCAGCCTCGAGCTTGCGCCTTCCGCTTCCTCGAGTCCCCAGCCGGGCTGTCGCCATTCCCGACCTCCCATTTGTCCCCTAGTACCAGTTCCTCCCCACTACAACAACACTAAACACCCAATCCCCCAAGTCCAGCTCCAGCTTAACACCTGTCCACCCCTCATTGTGCTTCCGAGAGTCAGCTGACCCATGCTGACTCGATAGCTCCCGCCCCTGGCACCAAGCAGCCTGTCCCCTTATTGTACTCTCCTCTCCCCCCCCCCCCCCCCACATGAATAAACATGCATCACATTCCCCAGTAAACAAACAACAGAGAGGAAAAAACAGTGAAGGAACAATCACTTTAGAAAAAATAGTCACCCAAAAAGCAGAACTAAATTCAAAGCCCATCCCCCCCTAACAAGGTCCCTGCAAGACAGATCAACTTTTAACCATCCACACAGCCCATTATTTCACATAGAGATATCTTTTAATTCGCCTCCAGCTTCATTTCTTTAATGGAAGTCCATACTTTGTCTGGCGTTTCAAAGTAGAAGTCCCGTTCCTTATGTGTGACCCACAGGCGGGCTGGATACAGCACCCCGAACTTCAGCCCTTTCTTAAAGAGGGTCGTTTTTGCCCAATTGAACCCAGCTCGCCTCTTGCCCAAATCCGCTCCCAGGTCCTGATAAATGTGCAACTCACAGTTCTCCCACTTGCTGCTCCGTTCTTCGTGGCCCACCGCAAAACGTGTTCCTTGTCCATGAAACGGTGAAAACGTAACACCATGGCCCTCAGCGGTCCGTTCGCTCTGGGCTTCCTCGCGAGGGCTCTGTGCGCTCTGTCCAATTCCAGGGGCCGAGGAAACGCCCCAGCCCCCATCAACTTCTCCAACATGTCCGTCACATAGGCCTGCGCATCCGATCCTTCACTGCCTTCAGGGAGGCCAACAATTCTGCGATTCTGCCTCCTGGACCTGTTCTCCAGGTCCTCCAGCTTCTCCTGAATTCTTTTCTGGCGGTCTTTCATCATCCCCGCCTTGCTTTCTAGCACGGTTACATACTCCTCGAGCTCGGACAACTTGTGTTCGACCTCCTGGATTACTCTCCCATGGGTTTCCTGATTCTGAACCACTTGATCAATCGAAGCCTTAATCGGGTCCAGCGTGTCCTTCTTCAGCTTGGCAAAGCAATCCTCAAAAAACTTCACCAGCTGCTCCGTCGATCACTGTACCGTCTCCCTGCGGCCCTTGCCCTCCGCCATGCTGTCCCGTGTTACCGGCTCTGCTTGCGTCTCCATTATAGGGCTTTGCTGTCTCACACAGCCACTTCTGGTCCAATTCTCCACACGGGATTGTCTCACTCTTCACTGCTTTATCCCATAAAATCCAGAAAAAAACGAGGGAAAAAGGTCCAAAAGTCCGTTACAGGCGGGAGCTATCAAATGTGCGACCTACCCCTCCATGGCCGCCACCGGAAGTCCTGCAACACAAAATCTTTGTCACCAAATTAATTCAAATGAGCTGTGAGAGAGAGATGAGCTATGTTCATAAATGCCTTTTAACTGGACATTGCCCACGTTTGAAGCAGTCTTTTTGAAAACTTTCTTCCTATTCTTCTTTCTTTTCTTCCTTCCTCCCTCTGTCCCTACTTGGCTTTTACAATAATGTACCACGCTCCCCCATCATTGAGGATGGGAAGATTTGAGGAGCCTCCTCCACCGGTTAGTTGTTTAACTTTTTTTTTAGTCCTCTGGATCTGAGCGTCGCTGGCTGGGCCAGTATTTATTTGCCATCCTTAATTGCCATTGAGAAGTTGGTGGTGAGCCACTTTCTTGAAATGCTACAGTCTATGTGGTATTGGTGCAACCACTGTGCTGTTAGATAGAGAGTTCCAGGATTTTAACGCAATGAAAATGAAGGAATGAGGATATAATTCCAAGTCAGGATGGTGTGTGGCTTGGATGGAAACTTGAGGTGCTGTTTCCATGTGCCTGCCCTCTTTGTCCTTCTAGGTGGTAGAGGTCATGAATTTGGAAGGAATTTAGTGAGTTGCTGTCGTGCATCTTACAGATGGTACACACTACTGCCACTGTGTGTTGGTGAAGGAAGGAGTGAATGTTAAATATAGAGGATGGGGTACCAATCAAGTGGGCTGCTTTGTCTTGGATGGTGTCAAGTTTCTTTTTTTTTAATAAATTTAGATTACCCAATTATTTTTTCTATTAAGGGGCAATTTAGCGTGGCCAATCCTCCTACTCTGCACATTTTTGGGTTGTGGGGGCGAAACCCACGCAGACACGGGGAGAATGTGCAAACTCCACACAGACAGTGACCCAGAGCCGGGATCGAACCTGGGACCTCGGCGCCGTGAGGCGGTTGTGCTAACCACTAGGCCACCGTGCTGCCCTTGATGTCAAGTTTCTTGAGTGTTGCTGGAGCTGCACGCATCCAGACAAGTGGAACTTTGCAAATGTTTCACCCTTTTCAAAAAAGGTTGAAAGGATAACCAGATAACCAGGCCAGTAAGTTTAACATCAATGGTGGGAAAACTCCGAGAAACAATTATTTGGGATAGAATTATCAGTCACATGGAAAAATATGGATTAATTAGGAAGAGCCAACATAGATTTCTAATGGGGAAATCATGTTTATCTAATTTGCTGTCCTTTTTTGAGGAAGTAACAGAAAGGGTGAATGAGAGCAATGCTGTTGATGTGATGTACATGGACTTTCAATACAGTGCCACATAATAGGCTTGTGAGAAAAGTTGTAGCTCATGTAACTCACAGTATCAACATGGATACAAAATTAGCTGAGTAAAAGGAAGCAGAGAGTATTGGTCAATGGATATCATTCAGGCTGGAGGAAGGCTTGTCGTGGCATTCCCTAGGGGTTGGTATTAGGACCCTTGCTATTCTTTGTATGTGTTAATGATCGAGATCTTGGTGTGCAGGGGACAATTTCAACGTTTGCAGGTGATCCAAAAATTGGAAATATTGTTAACAATGAAAAGGGCAGTGTAGAGCTTCAAAAGGATATGGACAATTAAACAAGTCACTGGAGGAGGAGGGTCCACAAATATCTCCAACCTCAATGATGAAGGAGCCCAGAGGAATGGTACTAAGTCACAATGCTTGTTCGGAGAGCCAGTCCAGACACGACGGGCCAAATGGCCTGCCTCTGCACTGTAAAGCTGAGGTCTAGCTAGTGTCTTGTATACATTCTGCACCATAGCAGTTCTGTGATTCTGTGGTATTCCATCACTATCCTGACTTGAGACTTGTTGATGATGGACAACTTTTGGGGAGTCACAAGGTGAGATACTCTCTGTGGAATTCCCAACCTCTGACCTATTCTTGTATCCATAGTATTTATATGGGTGGTCCATTTCAGTTTCTGGTCAATGCTAAACCCAGGATGTTAATAGTGAAGGGTTTGATGATGGTAAATGCCATTGAATGGCAGGGGGAGATGGTTAGATTCTGTCTTGTTGGAGACGATTATTGCCTGGCACTTGTGTGGCACGAATGTTCTTTGCCATGTGTTAGTCCAAGCCTGAATATTGCCCAAGTCTTGCTGCATATGGAGACAGACTGCTTCGGTATCTGAGGAATCACGAATGGTTCTCAAAATTGTGCAATCATCTGCGAATACTACCTCGGTTGGGCAAATTAGTGAAGAGGCTCCTGGGAGGGGATGACGGCCGGCTTCCAGCACCTGCAGGCGAAGGTGGAGGAGTCCATCCACCTGCAGGACCAAGGAGTGCTGCCTGTCATGCGTGCCCCCCAGGCCGAAACCGCATGGGTGGCGTCCGCGGTGGAGGCAATGGGGGTGACGGTGTCGGACATGGGTCAGCGTGTGCAAGATGGTTAGCTGGGCAGCACAGTAGCATAGTGGTTAGCACAGTTGCTTCACAGCTCCAGGGTCCCAAGTTCGATTTTGGCTTGGGTCACTGCCTTTGCGTAGTCTGCACGTTTTCCTCGTGTCTGAGTGGGTTTCCTCCGGGTGCTCCGGTTTCCTCCCACAGTCCAAAGATGTGCAGGGTTAGATGGATTGGCCGTGCTAAATTGCTATTAGGTTAGGTTGGGTTGCTGAGTTGCGGGGATAGGGTGGAGGTGTGGGCTTAAGTGGGTTGCTCTTTCCAAGGGCCTGTGCAGACTCGATGGGCCGAATAGACCCCTTCAGCAATGTAAATTCTATGATCGGCGGCATTGGCCAGGTGATAGCCCAGTCACAGCAAGCCATTGCTGTGAGCATCGGTGCCATTGCCCAGGTGCTGGCCGGCGTCGCACAGACCCAGAGGGAGATGGTCCAGTCCCAGAGGGAGGCCGACTCCCTGT
Source organism: Scyliorhinus canicula (assembly GCF_902713615.1). Lineage (NCBI taxonomy): Eukaryota > Metazoa > Chordata > Chondrichthyes > Carcharhiniformes > Scyliorhinidae > Scyliorhinus > Scyliorhinus canicula. Next base: position 116,168,559 of record NC_052146.1, read on the forward strand.
GCTCCATTGCCACTAAGAATGTCGTGGGGGGTGCCTCAGGTGTTGGCTCGGTTTGCACCCCCATCCCATGGGCACACCGAGGGAGGAGGAGGTGCTGGGGCCCATGCCGGTGACTCCTGCAGCGGAGGTAATAATAATAATAATAATCGCTTATTGTCACAAGTAGGCTTCAAATGAAGTTACTGTGAAAAGCCCCGAGTCGCCACATTCTGGCGCCTGTTCTTGTAGGCCGATACGGGAATTGAACCCGCGCTGCTACCTTGTTCAGCATTACAAGCCAGCTATTTAGCCCACTGTGCTAAAACACGTACCGGAACACCGCAGCACCTCGGAGTCCCCCCTCTTGTTCCTGGTGCATCTGGTGGGCAGCGGGCAGAGCAGGGTGGCACCATCCAGGCCAGGCTGTGCCAGGAGATGTGCGCCAATGGGGACCGTTGTCGCAGGGCAGGGGTCACAGCAATCCGCCTCCACTCCTGCTGTAAAAAAAATAAAAAATGAGGGCAGCACAGTAGCACAAATGGATAGCACAGTTGCTTCACACCGCCAGGAGCCCAGGTTCGATTCCCTGCTGGGTCACTGTCTGTGCGGAGTCTGTATGTTCTACCCGTGTCTGCGTGGGTTTCCTCTGGGTGCTCCGGTTTCCTCCCACAGTCCAAAGACTTGCAGGATAGATGGATTGGCCATGCTAAATTGCCCTTAGTGACCAAAAAGGTTGGGGGGGGGGGGGGGTTATTGGGTTGCAGGGATAGGGTGGAAGTGAGGGCTTAAGTGAGTCGATGCGGACTCGATGGGCCGAATGGCCTCCTTCTGCACAGCATGATCTATGTTCTGGGGAACCACCTAGGTGTAGTGTTAGGGCCCATAAGGCAAGAAAGTTAGGCACCAATTAAGTTGGCACGGGTGTACAGCACAGCTTAGTTATAGGGGCTAGGGCACAGACTGTGCATACCTCTTCACAATAAACACACTGTTGAAACCTGCCTCTGTGCTCTGTCTGATGGATGTGGGGCGGTCAGTGATGGCCACTGGGAGTGAGGGGTGGTGGACGAGTGAGGCCCAGTGGGGCACCTCCTATCCTGACCGTCCCACCACTCAGTCCCCAGCGATTCAACAGGGCCTTGAGATGGACAGGCCAGCTCAAATGCAGGGATCACCCAGGTGGAAGATGCTACAATGGGCACTAGATAGACATTGTCTAACAATGTTGAGCATGGAGCTCATCACAGAGCAGGCTGTCATCATCCTCCATGCCATGTACCAGACCCGCTGTCACTGCCAACCCCGTGCCCCCGGCTCGTAGTGCCGCAAGTATATATAACGGAGGGTGGTTTGGTGGTGTGGAGGATAGGCAGGCGGGTGGGAGGTGAAGGTGTCGGGTGGTGAGGGGGTGTGGTATTGTGGTGTCCGTGCCCCTGCCGAGCAACACCCTCCCCCTCCAGTTGGTGAAACATGTGTCGACTAATGTGTCTCGCGCTCACTGGCCCTGCCGAAAGCGTATTGTGGCCTCCTGTGTCTGTCCAGGCCCCATGTCCCGCTCATTGTCCCCTCTCCCTCATTCTCCTCATCTGACAAGGCCTGCCCTTGCTCCTCATCCTCCTCCAGCACATTGCCCTTCTGCTGGGCTATATTGTGGAGGACGCAGCTGACCACAACGATGCGGCCGAACCTCCTAGAGTCGTACTGGAGGGCCTCTCCAGAGTGGTCCAGCCACCTAAAACGCATTTTCAGGATGCCATAGCACCTCTCAATCACACCCCTGGTCTCACAGTGGGCATCATTGTAGCGGGTCTCCGCGTCAGTCTGGGGCCTCCTTATAGGCGTCATCAGCCACGACCACAACGGGTAACCCCTGTCGCCCAGCAACCAGCCCCGCAGTGGGGAACGTCCCGCGATCATTTCGGGAATCACAGATTGTGCCAAAACAAACGAGCCATGCACACTGCCCGGGTATCGGGTGCAGACGTGCAGGATCCTCATCTGGTAGTCACAGACCACCTGAACGGTCATAGAATGGTGCCCCTATCTGTTCATCAACAGTGGCCTGTTATCCACCGGTGGCCGTAGAGCGACATGCACCCCATCGATTACCTCCTGGACCAGGGGCATCACGGTGACGGCAGCGAAGACTGCTGCCCGGACATCCTGGTGGCCACGGTCCACAGGGTACTGGATGTACTGGTCCACAAGGTCATACAGGGCGTCGGTGATGGCAAAGGATATGAGGTCGCGGTATACGCGTGGACTCATCCGGCGCCTCCTTGGCACCACCACCACCTCCTCCTCCTCCTCCTCGGCCTGTGGGTTTGGCAGCCCACCAGCCTGAGCGGCCTCCACCTCCTCTCTGAGCTGTCCCCGCTGACGCTGCCACAGGGCTGCATGCTGGGCAGCGGCTTCCACCTCGCGGCCAACATCGCAGGTTGATGCCCAAACATGATTATCTGCAGGGGGTGTTTCTGCACGCATAACATGTTATCATGGCGCTTACACCCGTGCATATCCAGGTGCCCTGGGCCACACGGTGACCCCGGCTGGCACCGTGTGCCGCAGCCACGCATATCCCCCACCCAGCACCCTGGCCCCGTCAGTGCCCCCGGTCTTGCCGCCCGTCCCTGCTGCCAGGGCCACCGTTTCATGGCACTGCCCTCACTGGAGGCTGCCATCAGTGTGGCCTTGTGTGGTCCCCCCCCGTGGGTGTCGCCAGTTGAGTGGGGTGGCTGAGGAGGGGGTCGGCACCCACCCATACGGCTGTTTTCTTGGGATCCACCCAGGGGCTGGGTTGAATGGCCAACAAGAAGGTCGCCATAATGAGGCTTGGTTCATAGGCACCGCCCTGTCATGTCGGGGGCTCCCCGGCTGCTCAGCCTGTTACCCCCACTTCCCCGCCCATCCCCGGCCCTGGCAAGAACCCCTGCAGGAAGCATGGCCGGTGTCCGATACGGGAGCCCGCAGTCCCCCTACACCACATCTTACCTCCGCTCGCAGCCACCTCAGCCAGCACGCCGGCTTCACGATTTTTTATGGGTGGTTAGAAACACTCCTTCGGGAAATCGGCCCATCCGAGGTGCAGAATCGCTGAGGCCCCGAAGAATCGGTTGTCAGGACCGATAATGAGATGCATACTGTACTTCCGGACCGCGTGGCAGGCGCCGCGATTTAGTCGAGTTGGGGGGTCCGGAGAATTCCAAATAGCCGCAAAACCGGCGTCAACCAAATTTCGGCATCGGAGCCGATTGTCCACACGTTTCGCGATTTTGGCGCAATGTCACGGAGAATCCAGCCCAGGGCTCAAATAAAATTAACAAATGTATCTGGTGACTGAGGTCTGTGTATGATTGTGCTGCCAAGGCACTTGTGGCAAAGTCTTTCCACTGATATCTATTTTTCACGGTTCAGGCAGCTCCCTGAGACAGCTCCTCGGTGGCTGTCCTCATGAGGGAGCATGTTGGAAGCGCTAGTCCGCACCCTCCCTTTTCTCAGCACCTGCGCTCCCTCTACCCTTCCTGCTAGTGCCTGCCTTTCACAGCTAGTTTCACACCGGCTGGCCGTTATTTGGCCATCTGAGTGATTTGCTAGGCCAATTCAGAGGACAATGAAGAGTTAACCACACTGTGATAGATCTGGAGTCACATGTAGGCCAGACCAGGTAAGGATGGCAGATTTCCTTGCCCTGAAGGACATATACTGAGCTGGATGTGTTTTGATGCTAATGTAACAGTTGGTCACGATTACTGAGATTTGCATTTTATTCATGATTTTTTTAACTAACTGAATTTAAATTCCCCAACTGCCATGGTGTGATTTGAACTTTAGGATTATTATCCTTGGCCTCTGGACGGCTAGTTTAGTATCATGGCCATCATGCTTCCGTACCAATTTATTAAAAGCATGTAAGTGTGTGAGCTGCTGTATCACTTTCTGCTTCACCCTGCTGCAGGTGTGAGCTCAGAACGTGGAGTTACACATTAATGAAACACTTCCCTCCAGAATGGCTCCACAAGGCCATAGATATTTCAGTTCATCCTGTTTAAACCTCACTAAAATGAGAAGAAACTATCCGCACTGATCTACCTGCCCAACACGAAGATGTGGTTCAAGCAACAAGACAACTGTGTAGGATGTGGAGACCATGGCCTGCATTCTCTAAAAACACGGCTAAGTGTTGACGCCCACGTAAACACCGGAGCGGTTCACGGCGGCGTCAATGGGCCTCTTGGCCCACCGATTCTGTAGCCCGCAGGGGACCCGGAGAGCTCCTGCTGCCGTACATAGCCCTGCACTGCTCGCCGTGGGTTCATGCATGCACGCGGCGGCCGCTTGCGTGCTGCGCAACACGGCGGAGCCACACAGCAGGCCGGCGCGGAAGAAGGTAGAACCCCAAGATCGGTGGCCCCTGATCGCGGGCTTGGCGATCATGGAGGCCACCCCCCTCCCACCCCCGGAGACTGATCCCCCTGCCCACCCCCCCCCCCCCACCAGGACAGCCACCGCAGCCGCGACACTGAGCTCCCACCGGGAGGAACCATACATGAACCACACCCGCGAGAACGCGGCCGGTCGACCGCAGAGAATCACCGCGGGGCTTCTTTCAATGGCCCCCGACCGCTGCTGCGTCGACCCCGTGCGCACGACCGGTGCCGATTCTTTGATCGCCGGAGAGTTGCGACCCGGCGTCGGACCCGATCGTGGGTCTGAGGCCCCATTGTCCGCCCGAGCGCCATTTCGGCACGGAGGCTCGGAGAATCCCGGCCCATATCACCCGGCACTGTTTTCACAACAATAATAATAGCAACTCGCATATAGTGCCTTTAACATGGGAAACCATTCTGACCTGCTTCACATGAGTGTTATCAGAAAGTATTTGACACTGGGCCACATTAGGACAGGTGGCGCAGTGGTTAGCACTGGGACTGTGGTACTGAGGACTCGGGTTCGAATCCCGGCTCTGGGTCACTGTCCATGTGGGGTTTGCACATTCACTCCGTGTCTGCGTGGGTTTCACCCCCAGAACCCAAAGATGTGCTGGTTAGATGGATTGGCCATGCTAAATTGACCCTTAACTGGAAAAAAAAATAATTGGGTACTCTAAATTTAAAAAAAAGGACAGGTGACCAAAACCTAGTCAAACAGGTAGGCATCAAAGAGCGATTAAAAGGCGAAAACAGAAGTAAGAGATGTAGGGAAAGAAAGTAGTAGGGAGAAGGAGCGTTTTAAAGAGTGAATTGGAGAGCTTAGGGTCTCGAGACTGAATGTACAGCTTCCAATAGTGGAGCAGTGAAAATGAAGAATGTAAAGGAAGCCAGAATTGAAGGGGCTGCAGGGGTCTCGGCAGTTTGTAGGCCCGCGGAAGGTTATTCCTTCGAATGCTTTTCAGGGTGAACTTAGCCAGGTACGAGCAAGGAGATGTTCGTGCAGGAAGGCAGCAATGTTCCCAGTCAACTACCATGTCGGTTCTACAGAAAACTCCATACCAACCAAAACAAGCAGAAACTTCAACAAACTGCAGGTTGAGACATGACAGCACGTTCTTTCATCCTCTTGGATTTCTAGGTTGGAGATCCAAATATTCCAAATTTACTCAAAACTGCACAAAGTGATTGTGGCTTTAAACTTCTAAGTCAAAATGGAACACTTATTTAAAGCAGCTAAAGTTAGCGTACAATAATTGGCTTGATGGAACACAGAATGCATTTATACACAATCACATAAAGGAAAGTCATCATAGTCCCAGATGGCCATAGGCTGCTTTTTGTTTTGAGGGGGGAGAGCTGAATAGTGGTGATTTAACCTGAGGATTGCAACACTTCAGACAAGGGGCCAAGGTCAAGAAGGCCTTGAATAACCTCATGTATAATGTTCATGAATAACCTCAGCCAGTACAGGAATTGAACCTGTGCTGTTTGCCTGTTTGCTCTGCATCATGAACTAGCTGTCCAGACAACTGAGCTATACAGGCCACACATGCACAGCTCACATCTATATACACAAACAAATTTTCACACACATTAACGCAGATATGCACTCCAACACATACATACACAAATTTCTACGTACATAGAAATTGTGTTGTACTGTAGATCATCACATTAGATTTATTTTCTCACCACTCACTCAGAGCAGAGAGACTCAAACTGTGCGAAGACTTATTGGAAGTTCTGTTTTTTGTCACAGTTAGTTAGTGTGGAGCTGGAGGGGCAAGGTTATGGTCTGGAATCATTGGGCCTCACCGCAACGATAAATGAGGGGCTGGTTTCGCACAGGGCTAAATCTCTGACTTTGAAAGCAGACCAAGGCATGCCAGCAGCACGGTTCAATTCCCGTATCAGTCTCCCTGAGCAGGTGCCGGAATGTGGCGACTGGGGTCTTTTCACAGCAACTTAATTTGAAGCCTACTTGTGACAATAAGCGATTTTCATTTCATTAAAGGAAGGAAAAATGCATTTATATAGCACCTTTTGCAACCTCAGGACATCCCAAAGTATATTTTGCAGCCGATGGTGCACTTTTCAAAGTGCGGTCACTATTGCAATGTAGGAAATAGAGCAGGCAATTTATGCTGCAAAATCCACAGCAACCAGTAGTCGGTTTTTTGCTGGGAAGGTGGCTGAAAAGTTAGGGGATGTTTGTGACCGTATTTGAGGGGCTGTTCGTCGCGCGGGGGGGGGGGGGGGGGGGGGGGGGGGAGTGGGGGGGAGTGGGGGAGGGTGAATAAGGGGGAAAAGTTTGTACTTTATAGTTGATTGAAGTATGTTTCCCAGGGTGTTTATGTGTTGTCATCTGTTTTGATACATGTTGATAATAAAAAGACTTTTTTTTTTAAAGCGCAGCAGCTGTCCAGGCACCTTTTAAATATGGTGCCTGGATATGATGGTGGGGGGGGGGGGGGGGGGGGGGGGGGGGGGGAGGGGGGGGGGGCTGGGTCATCATGCCCGCTCTGCCACGTAAAACACCGGGAAACCCAAAGTTCGCAATTAGTGAGCCCAGCATCCCAATTTGGCACTTTTTCCTACTGGGCTCCACAAAGGGAAATGCTCCTGCATCCTGGCCCCACTGCAGGACTTAGGCCCAAAGCAGATAATCCCTGTCGTAGACAAAGCTTTGACCAGGTTTCTCCACACAGGCAGGGGACTGAACCTGGAAAACTGACAGAGTTAGATGGATATACCATCTTCTTGACCCAGTGCAGTCCATGTCGTGCAGGATAAACCCATGGAATTACTAGCAGGCTCGAAGCTTCATTGGTGACCTTATTATAGCTGCCGAGGGGCACCAGGGAGTAATTCAACTGCTTTCTGCTCAGCATTGGGATTATTTCAATTCTGCTGTGATTGGCAGGTTTATTGTTAAATGTACCTGCTCAGGCAGTTAGATATGTATTTACTCAAGGGCATTTTACAAAATAAAGTTATTTTTTGTTGTCGTAAGGTAAACATTAAAATCCTACTGTTAAAAAATGCTAATTACTTGAGCCAACACCTTTTGGTTCTTGTTGCCGAGCGTGAGCTATCTGGCATGAACTATTGGCTGGTTTCCATATCCTGTCCAAAGGTCCTACTCGATTAATTCACTGATTGGATATTACTGCCAGGGCACCTTGCCAGTTGGATTAGATATCAGGAAATCAAGTGTGCCAGTGATTTTTATGGCCGACCGATTTTTAAAAAAATTCTTTCACAGGATGGCTATGCGAGCATTTGCTGCCCATCCCTAATTGCCCTCTGAGGAAGTGGTGATACACCATCTTCTTAACCCACTGCAGTCTATGAAGTCTAGGAACACCCACAGTGCTGATAGGGAGGGAGTTCCATGATTTTGATTCAACAGCACTGAAGGAATGGTTGACATATTTCCAAGTCAGGGTTGGTGTGTGGCTTGGAGGAGAACTTACAGGTGGTGGTGTTCCTATGCATGTGCTGACTTGTGCTTCTAGTTGGTAGAGGTTGCAGGTTTGGAAGGTTCCATCAAAGGAGCCTTGGTAATTTCCTGCAATGAATCTTGTAGATGGTACACACAGCTGCTACTGTATTTCAGTGGTGGGGGGGAGTGGATGTTGAAGGTGGTGGTTAGGGTGCCAATCAAGCAGGTTGTTTTGTCCTGGATGGTGTTGAGCTTCTTGAGTGTTGTTGGAGCTGTGCTCATTCGAGAAAGTGGAAAGTATTCCATCGCACTCCTGGCTTGTGTTTTGTAGATGGTGGACAGGCTTTGGGGAGTCAGGAGGTGAGTTACTCTCTGCAAAGATTCCACCCTCTGACCTACTTTTGTAGCCCCAATATTTATCTGGCTAGCCCAGTTTCTAGTGAGTGGCAATCCCCAGGATGTTGATAGAGGGGGTTTCAGCAATGGTAATGCCATTGAATGTCAACGGGAGGTGGTTAGATTCTTTCTTGTTGGAGATGGCACTTGTGTGGCATAAAGTTACTTGCTACATTCAAACCAAGCCTAAATGTTGTCCAGATCTCGTTGCATTTGGATATAGACTGCTTCATTATCTGAGGAGTCATAAAATCATCAGCCAATCATCCCCACTTCTGACTTTATGATGGAAGAAAGGTCATTGGTGAAGCAGCTGAAGGTTGTTGGGTCTAGGACACTACCCTGAGGAACTCCTTGTTTATCCATTTTCATTCGCAACACTTCTGGCAGTCTTGCCTTCAGTTACCTCGGGCCCAAGCTTTGCAATTCACTCCCAGAACCCCTCCACCACTCTGTGGGTAGAATTTTCCACTCCTGACAGCAGCAGGAATCATGGTGGGCAGAGGGCACTTAATTTGGCGTGAATTTAAAAATCAGTACGGAATTTTGTTCTCCCAACGTTCAAGGCAGGTAAAAGGCAGATCAACTTTCCCACTGAACAATGTCAGGAACTCCATTTGCATTCATTAGAATCCCACAAATGAGGGCAGCACGGTGGCACAGTGGATAGCACTGTCACTTCATGGCATCGAGGTCCCAGGTTCGATCCCGGCTCTGGGTCACTGTCCATGTGGAGTTTGCACATTCTCCCCGTGTTTGCGTGGGTTTCACCCCCACAACCCAAAAAGGTGTGCAGAGTAGGTGGATTGGCCATGCTAAATCGCCCCTTAATTGGGAAAAAAAACAATTGGGTACTCTAAATTTATTTAAAAAGAATCTCACAAATGTTCATTAAACTCATCAGAAATACATCACCCTGACAAATTAAGTGTCCCAACCACAGGCAATTCGAATGCTCTATTTTACGACTCTATACAAGTGGTGCACCCGGTGAGTTTCAATTCATCCACAACTTAAAGGTCAGTAGACACTGCTTTTGCCTTCTTTTCATACTATCACTGCTATACATCGGGTGCCTGTCACACAAGACTGAGTACAGGAGGCACAACCAAAGGGGAACAGGGAGACAGAGGCAGGAATAGCGGGGGAGGGGAAAGGAACAGAGGGGAATAGTGAAGGACTGACTTGAAGCAAAAGTTAAAAGACTGTCTGTGGACGAATGAAAGACCTTGCAGGGTTAAAGCTCAAAAGAAATGTCCAGGGAGGTTTGAGAGGCTGCCCTGATGCTGAGGCCATGCCTTCAGGGACATATTTCAGAGATTATCCTGGGGCTACGGTAGGCTATTCATGGCTTGGATATCTTTGTCCTGGTTTTAGAAGCCACAGATACCCTACAGTGCAGAATGAGACCATTCGGCCCATCAGGTCTGCACCAACCCTCCGAAAGAGCACCCTACCCACCCCCCACCCTATCCCTGTAATCCCATTACCCCACCTAACGTGCACATCTTTGAACTGTGGACGGAAACTGGAGCGGCCGGAGGAAACATACACAGAGACGGGGAGGATGTACGTTCTCCGTACAGTCACCCAAGGCCGGAATCGAACCTGGATCATTGGTGCTGTGAGGCACTGTGCCACATGCCACCCTTGGGCTGGAGGAAGGGCTCCATGGGCAGTGACAATCATGTGGGGGATGCCTTGTAGGTCCGTGAGCTCAGGAGTCCTCTGAGTTTGAAACATGGCATTGGGGAACAGAGCATACAGTAACATTCAAGAGGGGCAACTGGATAGAATATCAACATATATAATAGATAGATAGAGAAATACAGCACAGAACAGGTCCTTCGGCCCACGATGTTGTGCCAAACTTTTGGCCTAGGTTAATCATAGAATTTTGGACACTAAGGGCAATTTATCATGACCAATCCACCCAACCTGCACATCTTTGGACTGTGGGAGGAAACCGGAGTACCCGGAGGAAACCCACGCAGACACGAGGAGGATGTGCAGACTGCACATTAACAGTGACCCAAGTCGAAATCGAACTTGGGACCCTAGAGCTGTGAAGCAATTGTGCTATCCACAATGCTACCGTGCTGCCCTTAAGAAGAAATTAATCTACACTACATTATTCTACCCTAATCCATGTACCTATCCAATAGCTGCTTGAAGGTCCCTAACGTTTCCGACTCAACTACTTCCACAGGCAGTGCATTCCATGCCCCCACTACTCTCTGGGTAAAGAACCTACCTCTGACATCGTCCCTATATCTTCCACCATTTACCTTAAATTTATATCCCCTTGTAATGGTTTGTTCCACCCGGGGAAAAAGCCTCTGACTGTCTACTCTATTCCCCTGATCATCTTATAAACCTCTGTCAAGTCACCCCTCATCCTTCTCCGTTCTAATGAGAAAAGGCCTAGCAGCCTCAACCTTTCCTATTAAGACCTACTCTCCATTCCAGGCAACATCCTGGTAAATCTCCTTTGCACCTTTTGCAAAGCTTCCACATCCTTCCTAAAATGAGGTGACCAGAACTGCACACAGTACTCCAAATGTGGCCTGACCAAGGTTTTGTACAGCTGCATCATCACCTCACGGCTCTTAAATTCAATCCCTCTGCTAATGAACGCTAGCACACCATAGGCCTTCTTCACAGCTCTATCCACTTGAGTGGTAACTTTCAAAGATCTATGAACATAGACCCCAAGATCTCTCTGCTCCTCTACATTGCCAAGAAACCTACCGTTAACCCTGTATTCCGCATTCATATTTGTCCTTCCAAAATGGACAACCTCACACTTGTCAGGGTTAAATTCCATCTGCCACTTCTCAGCCCAGCTCTGCATCCTATCTATGTCTCTTTGAAGCCGACAACAGCCCTCCTCACTATCCACAACTCCACCAATCTTCGTATCATCTGCAAATTTACTGACCCACCCTTCAACTCCCTCATCCAAGTCATTAAGGAAAATCACAAACAGCAGAGGACCCAGAGCTGATCCCTGCGGTACGCCACTGGTAACTGGGCTCCAGGCTGAATATTTGCCATCCACCACCATTCTCTGTCTTCTATCGGTTAGCCAGTTTGTTATCCAACTGGCCAAATTTCCCACTATCCCATGCCTCCTTACTTTCTGCATAAGCCTACCATGGGGAACCTTATCAAATGCCTTACTAAAATCCATGTACACTACATCCACTGCTTTACCTTCATCCACATGCTTGGTCACCTCCTCAAAGAAGTCAATAAGATTTGTAAGGCAAGACCTACCCCTCACAAATCCGTGCTGACTATCCCTAAGCAAGCAGTGTCTTTCCAGATGCTCAGAAATCCTATCCCTCAGTACCCTTTCCATTACTTTGCCTACCAATATAATATAATATGGTAAGAAGTCTTACAACACCAGGTTAAAGTCCAACAGGTTTGTTTCAAACATTAGCTTTCGGAGGACTGCTCAGGTGAGGAAGGAGCAGTGCTCCAAAAGCTAGTGTTTGAAACAAACCTGTTGGACTTTAACCTGGTGTTGTAAGACTTCTTACTGTGCTCACCCCAGTCCAACGCCGCCATCTCCACATCATATATAATATGGGGTCAAAGGTAGCAAAGATAGTTGCAAGTGGAATGGGAATTTGGAGGGGTGAGTATGGAGGAGGATGAAAGGAATTTGGTGGGTGGTTGGAGGAGATGGGAAGCACTCACAAACCTTTTGTTTTATAAATTTAGAGTCCCCAATTCTTTTTTTCCAATTAAGGGCCAATTTAGTGTGGCCAATTCAGCGACCCAGCACATCTTTGGGGTGTGGGGGTGGTACCCACACATCACGGGGAGAATGTGAAAACTCCACATGGACAGTGACCCGGGGCCGGGTTTGAACCCGGGTCCTCATAGCCATGAGGCAGCAGTGCTAACCACTGCGTCACCGTGCTGCCCTTCGCACTCACAAATCTTAATGAGCATCATGATTGTTTTCAGTGACAAAGTTGGAAAATCAAATATGCAAAAAAATGATGTGGGATGGGCCATAGGCATGTGGGAGGAGTTCAGCACAACTTTAGTGGGCAAATTAAAGGGGCTCAAGCCACAGGGGACATGGATGGGCTGAGTAATGGATTCAAGGGTCCAATGCACAATGAATGAACTTTGCTCCTTTGCTAATGGTGTGCATTCAGGTGAGAATCCATTAAGTCTTGGTGCTACAGCACAGTTGGTCTTAATGGCCATCTGATCCTCTGAAAAGGAAGGAGGGTCAAACAATCAAGGGCCACAGCTGTGGCACCTCAGCTAACTGGACACTGCAAGTTACAATGTAGTCCAGCGATAATACCACTATTCCTCCATATCTATAGCTCAGTTAGTTGGACAGCTGACTTGTGATGTAGAACAAGACCAACAGAATGGGTTCAATCCCTATATGGGCTGTAGTTATTCTGAAGGCCCTGCCTTCTCAACCTTGCCCCTCGCCTGAAATGTGGTGACCCTCAGGTTACATCACCACCAGTCAGCGCTCCCTGTCAAATGGGAAAGCAGCCTATGGTCATCTAGGACTATGGTGACTTTACTGTTTTACAACTTGCATTGTAACTTCCTGTATTAGATATACATACTTTTACAATGTAAGCAACTTGACCACTTCATTCTTTGTTCTAACATTGAAGTGACTCAGTCCAAGGCCCAATACCCACAGAGTAATGGACAGGGCCTGTAAAACCGACTGAAAAGGATTTGATTTAATGAGGAGCTTGCACCAATTAAACAAATCCTGCAACAATGTGCTCAAGGCACAATTCATAAGGATAAGACAACATACTTCACCCTAAACAGAGGGCAAGGAATATACCACAAAACATATTTGAATCTTAGCAATAGGTGATGGAAACAAGCTTTAATGAGATGGATAGTCCTGAAGTAGTTGACAATTTAGAGGACCAGGCACAGGATTATGGGAAATTATATCAATAGATGACCATCACCCTCAAGAAACCATTTGGAAACTGATCATGCCCGTCCAGACCAATCGCAGATCATCATGATGTGGGTTGTGGCTTGGAAAGGGTTAATACACAGCAGCTTTCAGTGAGCAAAGTGCACACCAAGTTTGAAAGTGACGTTTGTAGTGCCAGCTGTCCATGGAGAAGCAGAAGACCCACAGAGGTTATGGGGAGAGAACGGAAGTCAAGTGTCGCCTACTGCCCTAAGCCGAACCGGAAAACAAGAGTTGTAGTACACCCATCAATCGCTGCCCTGCTTGATAAGTATGAACTTATAACTTAGTATAGTTTCCTGAGTTATTTCACCAGACTGTCTCTTGTTGCCTCTTTTGGTTAATGCCTGAAATGAACAGAATTGGAACATAAGATCAAGTAGGACCTAGAAAAGCTAACACAATGATTTATGGGAACATTTGACAGATCTTCAAAACCATAAGACCATAAGACATAGGAGCAGAAATAGGCCACTCGGCCCATCCAGTCTGCTTCGCCATTCAATCATGGCTGATATTTTCTCATCCCCCTTCTCCTGCCTTCTCCCCATAACTCCTGATCCCCTTATCTTGAATCTTATCTATCTCTGTCTTAAAGACACTCAGAGAGTTGGCCTCCACAGCCTTCTGCGGCAAAGAGTTCCACAGATTTACTACCCTCTGGCTGAAGAAATTCCTCCTCACCTCTGTTTTAAAGGATCGTCCCTTTAGTGTGAGATGGTATCCTCTGGTTGTAGTTTTTCCGACAAGTGGAAACATCCTCTCCACATCCACTCTATCCAGGCCTTGCAGTATCTTGTAAGTTTCAATAAGATCTCCTCTCATCCTTCTAAACTCCAATGAGTACAGACCCAGAGTCCTCAAACGTTCCTCATACGACAAGTTCTTCATTCCAGTGATCATTCTTGTGAACCTCCTCTGGACCCTTTCCAAGGCCAGCACATCCTTCCTTAGATACGGGGCCCAAAACTGCTCACAATACGCCAAATGGGGTCTGACCAGAGCCTTAAACAGCCTCAGAAGCACATCCCTGGTCTTGTATTCTGGCCCTCTTGACATGAATGCTAACATTGCATTTGCCTTCTTAACTGCCGACTGAACCTGCACGTTAACCTTAAGAGAATCGTGAACAGGGACTCCCAAGTCCCTTTGTGCTTCTGCTTTCTTAAGCATCTTCCCCATTTAGAAAATAGTCTATGCCTAAATTCCTCCTTCCAAAGTGCATAATCCACACTTATCCACATTGTATTTCATTTGCCACTTCATTGCCCATTCTCCTAGCTTGTCCAAGTCCTTCTGCAGCCCCCTTGCTTCCTCAATACTACCTGTCCCTCTACAGATCTTTGTATCATCTGCAAACTTAGTAACAGTGCCTTCAGTACCTTCGTCCAGGTCATTAATGAATATTGTGAAAAGTTGTGGTCCCAGCACAGACCCCTGAGGGACACCACTAGTCGTTGGCTGCCATCATGAAAAAGACCCCTTTATCCCCACTCTCAGACTTCTGCCAGTCAGCCAATCCTCTATCTATGCCAGGATCGTACCCTTAACACCAGGGGCTTTTAATTTATTTAACAATCTCCTATGCAGCACCTTGTCAAAGGCCTTCTGGAAATCTAAATAAATCACGCCCACTGATTCTCCTTTGCCTAACTTCCTTGTTATGTCCTCAAATAACTCTAACAGATTTGTCAGACACTACCTCCCTTTGACAAAGCCATGCTGACTCAGTCCTATTTTACCATGCACTTCCAAGTACTTTGTGATCTCATCTTTATTAACAGACTCTAAAATCTTACCAATGACCGAAGTTAGGTTAACCAGCCTATAATTTCCAGTCTTCTGCCTCCCTCCCTTCATAAACAGTGATGTTACATTAACCACTTTCCAGTCCTCTGGGAGCCTTCCTGCCTCCAGTGATTCCTGAAAGATCATCACTAATGCCTCCACAATTTTCTCAGCTATCTCTTTTAGGACCCTTGGGTGTAGTCCATCCGGTCCAGGTGACTTATCCACCTTCAGACCTTTCAGTTTCCCCAGAACCTTATCCTTAGTGATGGCCACTGCACTCACCTCTGCCCCCTGGTTCTCCTGAAGCTCTGGCATCCCACTGGCGTGTTCCACCATGAATTGATATTGTCCATCAATATGTAATAGTCGACAACAATGAGGTTGAGTGACCTAGTCATATTTCTATAAATGTGAATCCTGGTTGGGGGGTTGGTTGTTGCATTTTCATCTTGTGAGTCAGGAGATTGTGGATACCCATTCTACTTCAGAGCCTGACGCACAACATCTCAATGTAGTACTGAGGATGAAATGTTAAACCCAGAGCCTGTCTGTCCTCACAGGCAGGCGTAAAAGATCCCATGACAATATTTTGAAGAACAGCAGGAAGAATCCCCTTGGTCTCTTGGCCAGTGTATCACTCAACTAACAACACTGAAGAACTGATTACCTGACCATTGCTTGGGGTTACATGGGATATGTGGTACAGAATAAGTCCAAGCTGGCATTTATGCTCCATTGAGCCTCTTCCCATCTTTCATCATCTAAATCTATCATCATAACCATCTATTCCTACTCCCTCATATACTTTACTAGATTCCCTTTAAATGCATCAATACTATCCACTTCAACCACTCCCTGCCCGATTAAGTTCCACATTCTCACCCCACTTTGGATAAAAGGGTTTCTTCTGAATTTCCTATTGGATTTCTTGGTGCGCAGAAATGCTGGCCTCCAATTGGCCAACAGCACCATGAGGAGGGACTTCCTCCTGGGGACAGGTGGCCATCCGGCCTCATATTAATTAAAGGGCCATTGTCTAAAAAAATGAAATCAGGGTGAGCTGGCTAAGTGGAGACAGGCTTTGGGCTGGGATGCATGGAATCAGTTCTCAGCGTATGATCCAACCCATTCTCCCTGTGTCCATGCAATCAAAATCATTCATGGTTTTTCAAGGCCTCTACCAGATCTCTCTCAAGCTTCTTTTTTCAAGAGAAAACAGACCCAGCCTGTCGATCCTTCCCAATATGTCTATCCATGCATTTCAGATATTCCTGTAAATCTTCTCTGCACTCACTCCAATGCCTCCATATCCTTGGTGACCAAAACCACCCACAGTGTTGTCGAACCAATTATCCAATTTAGCTAATTATGACAATGCTGTTTGTGGCACCTTTATTTTAATTCGTTCATGGAATCTAGCTCGGCCAGCATTTATTGCCCATCTCTAATTGCCCTTGAGAAGGTGGTGATAAGCTACTTTTTTGAACAGCTGTAGTCCATGTGGTGCAGGAAGACCCACAGCGCCGCATGCGAATTGGCTTCTGCATTTCCTGTATTGCAGTAATGACTACAATTCCAAAGTATATCATTGGCTGGAAAGGGCTTTGCAACGTACAATACATTACAGATGTGCAAATCTTTACTTTCTTTAGGAGATCTATTCATCCTAAATAAACAACTATTTTGGGCTGTGGACACACAAACTGAGCTGAGGCTCATTTCACACAAGACCTTCACAACCATGAAGCCATGTTCATCCCATGGGTATGGGTTGGCATTAGAAACAAGGTTGTGAGGTCAGAGCCAAGCTCATTGCAGCACAATCTTTGACAAGGCATTCACAGTCAAATTAATTTAATTCTTATGTTTTCATGATTATTCAGTGCCTCCTTCTTTTTGGTACTGGGAAAGGCAGCTCATTATTTGAATGTGAGTGATATGTGTTATGGCCTTGTTGTTTATTTGAATCATCAATTCTGAATGCAGGTACTGAATCATCACAAGCAAACCAGAAACACATCTGGCATGAATCATTAAGTTAACACTTTCGCCCCTCCAGAATCTACTGGTCACTTGACAGATTGAAGTTTGCTGCACACTCTCTCCAGCGCAATCCCAAATCACAACATATTATTGAAACCTGTTAACCATAAATTTGCCATAATGTTCGAGGTCCACATTCTGGGGGCAAAGTGCAGCCTCCCATAGTTTTATCCTTAACTGGCGAATTAGCAAATAATGCAAATAATTCTAGCGGTTTAACATTCACAGTCAAATTAATTTAATTCTTATGTTTTCATGATTATTCAGTGACTCCTTTTTGGTACTGGGAAAGGCAGCTCATTATTTGAATGTGAGTGACATGTGTTATGGCCTTGTTGTTTATTTGAATCATCAATTCTAAATGCAGGTACTGAATCATCACAAGCAAACCAGAAACACGTCTGGCATGAATCATTAAGTTAACACTTTCACCCCTCCAGAATCTACTGGTCACTTGACAGACTGAAGTTTGCTGCACACTCTCTCCAGCGCAATCCCAAATCACAACATATTATTGAAACCTGTTAACCATAAATTTGCCATAATGTTCGAGGTCCACGTTCTGGGGACAACGTGTAGCCTCCCATAGTTTTATCCTTAACTGGCGAATTAGATTTTTAATTCTCTTCCCGATATTTGATCAGCTGGATTTTCTTTCATTGCGGATTCCGTGTCCAACTTTGGAAGGACGGGAATTCTGGCCAGCATAAAGATGTCTCCTGACCTTCAGTAATTTTCCAGGGTGAGAATAATTTGGTGTTGGTTCTTTGTGGCTGGCTTCTGGCCTTGGCTGAGAGAAGAAAGTGGGAGATTGGCCGCAGAGAATACCTGGTGCTGTATGTTAAACTTCTCAAAAAGCTTTGTTAAGTAGATGCCTAAATGAATGAATCATCATAACTATGAATCTCACTAGTCACTAACATGACAAATAGTAAGGACTAGTTGTTGCTGAAAGCATCTTGTGATTTCCAGATTATTTTGACCAGTGCAAATCCACAACCTGTCTGGTGAGATCTCAGCAAGTTTCTTTGAATCATTACCTCCTGTTTCTGGAGTAGCAAAAAAAGGCAAATAAAAACTGCAGATTCTGGAAATCTGTGGAAAATTCTGGAAATGTACTGCCAATAAGGCAGCATTGGTGGAGAGAGGAGAGTTGATATTTCAGGTTTGTGATCTTTCATCAGAACTGCTGAAATATTGGGATGGAGTTTCTGTGCCAAGATGGTGACCATAGAGATGGGAGGGATGGTGGGGACAGGCAAAATGGCAGGGAGGCACATCAGGATGGCTTCCCAACGCATTCCCACTGCCAGGGAAATTTTCCTGAAGGAGCTGAATGGAGGTGACCAGCCAATTTGCATATTTGAAATCCAAATTCGGAGTGATTTGGAGGATTCACCGGCATTTTGCCAGCTGCAAAACATGAGGAGCATTCATAAAATCATAGAATTTACAATGCAGAATGAGGCCATTTGGCCCATCGAGTCTGCACCGGCCCTTACAAAGAGCACCCTACTCAAGCCCACTTCTCTACCCCATCCCCGTAATCCAGTAACCCCACTTCACCTTTATGGACACTAAGGGTAATTTAGCGTGGCCAATCCACCTAACGCGCACATCTTTGGTGTGGGAGGAAACCGGAGCACCGGGAGGAAACCCACGCAGACATGGGGAGAACGTGCAGACCCGGCACAGATAGTGACCCAAGCCGGGAATCGAACCTGGAACCCTGGAGCTGTGAATAAACTCTGCTAACCACTATGCTACCATGCTGCCCCAATTGCATACCATTGCGGCCATTCTAATTGGTCTGGCAGCATCGGGATCCCAGCCACCATCCTATGGCAAGAGTGGATGGAGCCAATTCGGAGGCCTTGTCTGGTAAAATAAATCCATCTATCTGGCTCCCAGCAATTCTTGGCCCAGGATCCCCATTTCTTCCTGATGTCTTGTTCGTTGACTCTGCTTCTCTTTCCCGACATGATGTTGGATATGGAGTCCACCATTGTTTAGATGTCTGGGTTATTGCTGGATGGGCAAGAGGTTTCAACATAGATAATAAATAATAATAATCTTTATTGTCACAATAGGCTTATACAGTATTAACACTGCAATGAAGTTATTGTGAAAAGCCCCTAGTCACCACATTCCGGCACCTATTCAGGTACACAGAGGGAGAATTCAGAATTTTCAAATGTTACAGGAATTGAACCAGGGCTGCTGGTCGTGTTCTGCACCACAAACCAGCTGTCTAGCCCACTGAGCTAAACCAGCTTTTGGAGCGGGAAATACATTGTTGTGTGATGAGCCAATTCTGAAACCGTGTCACCTGGTTCTAGAATTCCTCCAAGCCAGGGGAAACATCGGTCGGGATTCTCTGATCCTGAGGCTAAGTGTTGACGCCGTCGTAAACGCTGCTACGTTTTACGATGGCGTCACCAGACACCCAGGATCAGTGATCCTGCATCCTACAGGGGGCCAGCAAGGCACTGGAGTGACTCACACAGCTCCAGCTGCCGATACCAGCATCAAACGGGCGCCGCGGGTCTGCGCATGTACGCTGTAGCCGATGCAAATTCACGCATGCGCGCTGCGACTGGCACAAACTCGCGCATGCCGTTAGTTTCCTTCTCCGCTCCGGCCCCAACACAAAATGGCGTAGAGCTACAGGGGCCTAGTGCGGAGTAAAAGAGGCCCCCACCAGGAAAAGCCGGACCGCCGATCTGTCGGCCCCAATCGCGGGCCAGGCCACGTTGGTGGTCACCCCCCCGGGGACGGACCCCCCCCTCCCACCCACCAGGCCGCCCCCCGCAGGATGGATGCAGAGGTCCCGCCAGGTAGGACCACATGTGAATGGCGGGGCGGATTCAGCCCATCTCGGCGGCCACAAGGCCCATACTGCACGGATAATCGCCCGCAGCCCCCGACCGGTACCACACCGACCGCGCCAGTCACCGGAGACTCGGCGGATCGGCATCGGGCGGCATCGCGTGAATCGCGCACCCCCTGCCGATTCTCCGACCCGGCCCGGGGTCAGAGAATCCTGCCCATCCTTCCTGCATCTGCCCTGCCGAGCCCTGTAAGAATTTTGTACATCTCAATAAAGTCACTTCCCATCCTTCTAAACTTTAGAGAATACAGGCCCAGTCTCTTCAATACTTTACCATAGATCAAGTGTAACGCATGCTGGGAAAGCTTTTAATTCTCGTGGCTTGATATAAGTGAGATTGCAGCACTCAGAAATTGTTTTATTCTGTTGCTAAGGTGGGGAGGTGTGTGTAGCCTGGGTGTTGGCAACCTTTTGATACCTGAGGAACCTTTAAGAATAAATTTGCCTAAAACAAAAACAATTGGGAGCCACAAGATGAAAGCTCAGCATTTCATTTTTAAAATAAATTTAGAGTACATTTTTTTCCAATTAAGGGGCAATTTAGCATGGCTAATCAACCAAGGCTGCACATCTTTGCGTTGTGGGGGCGAAACCCATGCAAACACGGGGAGAATGGGCAAACTTCACACGGACAGTGACCCAGAGCTGGGATCGAACCTGGGACCTGGGCGCCATGGTAACCCACTGCTCCACCGGGCTGCCCAAGCTCAGCATTTCTAAACCGAATACTTGGCAAATTGCCAAGAGTCTCTGATATAATGCATAATTTGCATAGATAATAAATAAACAAATAAATGTAAAATTTAGCTGCTATATTTGGAACACTATCACCTCAGTTATATGAGAAACAATCATGGTCTCTGCAATAAAACCAAAGGCATTTGCATTATCTATAATCCGTGAACATCGGAATATAGGGGGCGGGATTCTCCGCCGGCGTGATTCTCCGTTTTGCCAACGCCCGGGGGTTTCCCAACGGCGTGGGGCTGCCCCACACTGGGAAACCCCATTGACCGGCCGGCGTAACGGAGATTCCCGCTGGCGGGTCGAGGCTGAAAAGTGACGTGGCGGGGCGGAGAATCCAGTCCATGGAATTGAAGTAGGAGTCAGCCATTTGGCCCCTCAAGCCTACTCTGGAAATAATTAATGGCTGATGGTCTACTTCAACGCCATCTTCCAGTACCATTCCCATACCCCTTGATATATTTAATATCTAGAAGTCTAGCGATCTACACAGCCCTCTAGGGTAGAGAATTCCACAGATTCACCAGCCTCTGAGTGAAGAAATTCTCACTGTTAAATGACCTGCCCTTGTCCCTGGTTCTAGAACAACCTCCCCCGGGCCAGGGGAAACATCCTTCCTGTATCTGCCCTGCTGAACCCTGTAAGAATTTTGTACATCTCAATAAAGTCACCTACCACCCTTCTAAACTCTGGGGAATACACCCCCAGTCTCTTCAATACCTTCCCATGGATCAATCCCGCCATCCCAGGAATTGGTCTGTTGAACCTTCGTTGCTGTCCCTCTGTGGAAAATATATTCTTCCTTAGGTAAGGGGGTAAAAAACCATACACAATCCATTAGCTTCTGTCTCACCAAGGCTCTATATAATTGCAGCAAGACCTCTGTAGTCCTGTACTCAAATCCCTTTGCAATTAATGGTAGCATACCATTTGCTTTCCTAATTGCTTGTTGCATTTTAGCATTACATGTTAACTTTGGATATCAATACTTCCCAATCCCTCTCTACTTCACAGTTTTCCATGTTGTATTCCATCGACCATTTTTTTAAAAAGTATTTTTATTGGCATTTTCAATTTTGCATAGTGAAACTTTTGAGTCCTGTTGCTCATTCTGGGTGAGTGTGCTTAACACTCAATTTGGCTCTGTTTCGTTACTTAGCTTTGGAGTCACCAGGTATTGTTAGGATACCGCCACAAGTTTCAAGGTCAAGTTCAAAACAATAAAACCATACACCAATTAGTAAGTTCAAACAAGACACGTTTATTATATTACAGTAATCTACTAATCATGCATATAAAACTATAAGACTAGGCTAATCCTACCACTAATAGGCCAACTACTTATCTGGATAAGGGGACTGCCGGATCAGGGATCAACGGCTTCTAGCTTTGTCCAAGGTCCGCAGGCTTCCAGTGGTTATGGTCTAAAGGGGTCAGGAGTGTCTATTCCCGTAGCGGCGTTGTGACACTTACTTGCTGGCAGCTGCTTTTCCAGACCTCTCCTCCTCAAGGTTCTTCTGCTGCAACGGTGTTCTGCTGGGAGAGCTAGCTGGTCGAGGAGAGGCTGACAGAGAGCTAGTCGAGGAGAGGCTGGGAGAGAGAGCGAGCTGGGGTCGGGGTCTCTGCTTTATACTCCTCTCAGGGTCTTGTGCCCACCTGGGCGGACCCTCTATACTCTTGTAATCGGTTGGGTCTCTTCCCAATCGATTGATTTGAATTCCCCAATAGCGGGGCAGTTGCTCGATCACTGGGGCGGTTCGTGGGGCTCATTGTTTTGGGCTTCTTTGGCGCCAAAAAGTCTGGCCTTCCATTCAATGTATCGGTTAGTGCTAACTTGTGTCTTTTGTGCCTGGGGATCGCCCGGTATCGCCTCATTAATATGCTAACTGTTTCTTTTCATGGCGTTGTCTGGTTTCAGCAACAGCCAAACTGGTTTCTGTAGCAGTCCAAATATACAAGCACTCTGCAAGCTGCTTGCTTTTTACAACATGTCCAATTTTCCCTTCATTCCCTGCAAGCTTCCATTTTGTGTTTGGGCAGTGGTCACCCCAGGTGGCTACAGTCCAATATTTACAATTTACACAGTTCTTGGGCGGGATTGTTGTGCCGTCGGAAACGCCGTTGTGTTTCCCGATGGCGTCACCACGACCCCAGGATCTGTAATTCTGGCCCCTACAGGGGCCAGCAGGGAGCTGGAGTTCCTGCCACTCCAGTTGCTGATCCTGCCATGGAATGGGCACCGGGAGATGCGCGCATGCGCAGTGGGTCCGGCTTGAAGCCGTGCATATGCAGTCCCATCGACGCTATTTCCACGCATGCGCGGTGTCTCCCTTCTCCGCGCCAGCCCCGACCCCGACACAACATGGTGCAGGAGTACAGGCGCCGGCGCGGAAGAGAGGCCGGGAGACAGCGAGGCCGGCCCGCTGATTGGTGGGTCCCGATCGCGGGCCAAGCCACATCGGAGGCCCCCCCGGGGTAGGACCTCCCCTTCCCCCCCCACAGGCTGCCCTTGGACCCGTCAAAGCCGAGGTCCCACCGGCTCAGAGCAGGGAAGAATAGCGCTGGCAGGACTTGGTTTTCCCATCCGGGCAGGAGAATCACGGGAGGGCCGCGTAAAGCGCCCCCGACTGGCGCCGCACTGACAACGCCGGCCCTAATGGTGCTGATGCTCCGCTCTGCGGAGAATGGCGTCCTGGCATCGGGGCGGCGTGACTCAATTCGTGTAGCCCGCCGGCAATTCTCTGACCCGGCGCGGGGTCAGAGAATCCCGCTCCTTATGTACATACAGCTTTCTTGGTACATCTTCTCCCCGTCTTCCCCTATCCCTACCTCCCCACCCCCCCCCCTCCCCCACCCCACCCCTCCTTGATGTCCACCTCTTCCGCCCTGGGTGTTATATCACTGAGGACCTGTTCACCGTCTTTTCCCCCTTCCTTCTGTGCTTTTTTATTGCAGGCCTTGTGGGTTTAGTGGGGGGGGGGGGGCTTCCTGCCCCTATTCCACCCCCTCCTCCATGCTTCTCCCTGTGGTTCCCCGAACTTTCCTCCTCATTTCCTCTCCCCTTTCCCTTTTGTACCTCCTAGTGTTGTGTGTTTTTGTCTGCTCTCTGCTGTCTCTCCCGCTTTTCCTCTTTCCCTAGTCACTGTTGGCCTTGAACAGATCTTGGAACAGGCCGATGAATTGCGCCCATGCTTTGTGGAAGCCTTCTTCAGACCCTCGGATGGTGTACTTGATCTTCTCCAGATGGATTTGATTTGATTTATTATTGTCACATGTATTAGTATACAGTGAAAAGCATTGTTTCTTGCATGCTGTACAAACAATGCATAGGGAAGGAAGGAGAGACTGCAGAATATAATGTTACAGTTATAGCAAGGTGCAGAGAAAAGATCAACTTAATACGAGGTAGGTCCATTCAAAAGTCTGATGGCAGTAGGGAAGAAGCTGTTCTTGAGTCAGTCGGTACGTGACCTCAAACCTTGGTATCTCTTTCCTGATGGAAGAAGGTGGAAGAGATTATGTCCGTGAAGTCCTTAATTATGCTGGCTGCCTTTCTGAGGCAGCGGGAATTATAGATAGAGTCAATGGATGGGAGGCTGGTTTGTGTGATGGACTGGGCTACATTCACGACCTTTTGTAGTTTCCTGCGGTCTTGGGCAGAGCAGGATCCAAACCGAGCTGTGATACAAACAGAAAGAATGTTTTCTATGGTGCATCTGCAGAAGTTGGTGAGGGCTGTAGCTGACATGCCAAATTTCCTCAGTCTTCTGAGAAAGTAGAGTCGTTGGTGGGCTTTCTTTTTTTTAATATAAATTTAGAGTACACAATTCATTTTTTCCAATTGAGGGACAATTTAGCGTGGCCAATCCACCTAACCTGCACATCTTTGGGTTGTGGGGGTGAAACCCACGCAGACATGGGGAGAATGTGCAAACTCCACACGGACAGTGACCCAGGGCCAGGATCGAACCTGGGACCTCGGCGCCGTGAGGCAGCAATGCTAACCACCGCGCCACCGTGCTGCCAATTGGTGGGCTTTCTTAACTATAGATGGAGAAATTCTGATAGGTCTGCCAGCCAGCCGGCAGCTGTGGGTGGTGCTGCTGATCGCCAGCCAAGCAGGATTCTCCAGCGTGCGATTAGGGAAGCAAAAGCCAGGGCATCAGCCCTCTTCCCCATATGTAGTTCTGGCTGGTCCGAAACCCCGAAGACTGTCACTCTCGGGCATGGCTCCACCCTCACCGCCAAAACCTTGGACATTGCCTCGGAGAAGGCTGTCCAGAACCCGACAACCATGGGGCAGGCCCAGAACATGTGGGTGTGGTTGGACGAGCCTCCCTGGCACAGTTCACATTTATCCTTCACCTTCATGAAGAACCTGCTCATTCGAGTTCTGGTCAGGTGCGCTCTGTGCACTACTTGAGCTGCATTAGGCTGAGCCTTGCGCAGGAGGAGGTGGAGTTCACCCTGCTCAGTGCTTCTCTCCAGAGTCCCAGCCCACTTCTATCCCCAGTTCATCACCCCATTTTCATCTGGCATCGTATAGTGGTAGTCTCACCCTGACCAGTAGCTGTCCGTTGATGTTCCCACAGTTTCCCCTTCCTTCCTGTCCATGTTTATCAGGTCCTCTAATAGTGTGGTTCTCGGGGCCCTGGGCTAGCCCACTGCCTCCTTGTGGAGAAAGTACTTTACCCAAAGGTGCCTAAGTTCCTGTCTTGTCAGTAGCTCCAGGTCTTCTGTCAGTGCACTCAGTGTCACAAGTCTCCCATGTAAAAGTCACTGGCCGGGATTCTCCGATCCCGCGGCCAAGTTCTGACGCCGGCGTCAAAAGTGACGCAACTGACTCCGACGTCGAGGTCAGCAAAAGTGCGCCTATTCTGTGCCATGGAAGGGGCCAACATGGGCGACACAGGAAGCGCGATGGCACGACCCCGTCATTGACGCCGTGTTGCTGTTAAATAGACAGCAACAGCAGAGACAAGGGGCAACGTGGGAAGGTGGCCGCCCGCAGCACAGCGCTGAAATTCCAGGACTGGGACATCGAGGCGCTCCTGGATGCCGTGGAGCGGAGGAGGGAGGCCCTGTACCCGGATATGGCCGTAGAATTGCAGCCAACACCAGCCGGCGCCTGTGGAGGGAGGTGGCAGAAGCTGTCAGCGCCGTGGGCATAACACCCAGTGCCACAAGAAGGTCAATGACCTAGCCAGGGCAGCCAGGGTGAGTACCCCCCATTGTACCCATGGCACCAACCACCCAACCCCCAACACATGTGGCACGCCCCCCCCCCTCCCCCCCGTCCACATGATGGGCGGTACAGCCCTAGCTGAGACCCACATGGCTGCACCCACCCATACAGGCTGCATTGGCAGATGGCCTGTGAACCTATGGCAACATACACCCAACTGATGGGCTGCAGTATATGTCCACCTAACAATGATCTTTTTATCTTCTCTCCCCTCCCCCAGCCCATGAGAAGCATGCCTGTAACAACTGGGAGTGTGCCAGGACCGGAGGGGGTCCACCTGAATTGCGCTCCCTCACCGTTTATGTACAGAGGGCCCTGGACCTCGCAGGATCGGCAGGTTGTGGATGCAGAGATCGGAGGCGCACCACCAAGTGAGACCCCCCTGCCTGACCCCCCACTCCTGCCCCCCTCCTCCCATACCCCCTTCCCCCTCCCCATCCCCCCTTACCCCTCCTCCCACCCCCTTCCCATCCTCCCATCCCCCTTCCCTTCCCCCCCATACCCCCGCCTCCCATACCCCTTCCCCCTCCTCCCATTCCCCTTCCCCCTCCCCCATTCCCTCTCCTTCCACCCCCACTTCCCTCTCTGTCTGTCTTTCCCCAGAATTGGCATGCCCAGTCCATCGAGGAACTGTTTCACCCCGCGTCCCCGTCGCGGGGCTTGGAGGTGTACAACCCACGACAGAAGGTCTCAAATGCCCCGTTTACCTCTTTTGGTTCAGTCACCAGGCTGCCTCTGCTGATTTTTATCTGCGCTATTTCCCTCGTGTCTGCCTGCTTTCTCAGCTGGTGAGCCAGAAGACGACCAGTCTTTTCCCCGTAGAAGGTACCCCATGTCTGGCAGAGTTGGTGTACTGCTTTCCTAGTGGATAGCAGGTTAAAGTCCTTTTGTAGCTTTTTCCTCTCTGGCAGCAGCTCTACGGTCGGGGCCTCAGAGTACTTTCTGTTGACCTCAAGGATGGAGTCGATCAATTGTTGCCAAGGTTCCCTCTCTTCCCTGTCTCTGCGAGCCTTGTAGGCTATAATTTCCCCCCTGATCACAGACTTCAGTGCCTCCCAGAATGTAGAAGGTGAGACTTCCCTTTTCTGGTTATTGGTAACACACTCGCCTATGGCCTGTGGTGTTTCCTGGCAGAAGGCCTTGTCGGCCAAGAGGTCTGTGCCCAGCTTCCATGTGGGGTACTGGGCATGGCTGTCTCCAACCTCACATCCATGTACTGTGGAGTGTGGTCAGAGATGACTATCGCAGAGTATTCCGCTCTTACTATTCCTGGAAGCACCGATTTCCCCACTGCAAAGAAGCCGATCCGTGTGTATACCTTGTAGACCGGTGGGAAGGACGAGAATATCCTCTCGCTGGGGTGCAGGAACCGCCATGGATCCACCCCCCCCCCCCCCATCTGTTCCATGAATGCTCCCAATTCCCTAGCCATGCCTGTCCTTTTCCCTGTTCTGGAGCTTGATCGATCAGTCAGCTGGTCCTGTATACAGTTAAAGTCACCCACTCCCCCCCATAATCAGTCGGTGTGTGTCAAGGTCGGGGATTCCCGCCATGGTCTTCTGTATAAAATCTGTGTCGTCCCAGCTGGGTGCGTACACATTAACCAGAACTACCAGTGCCCTGTCTAGGACACCGTTGACCATGATGTACAGTCCCCCTTGGACCGTAACCGTCTTTGTCTCCGTGAACCTCGTCCTCTTGCGAATCAGAATGGCTACTTCCCCCTAGCCCTCATCCCGTAGCATGAACGGTACGTCTGTCCCACCCAGCCCTTTCTTATCAGCAGCCTGTCCTTCTCCCTCGGGTGTATCTCCTGCAAGAATATTATGTCGGCCTTCAGGCTTCTTAGATGGGCGGAGACTCTGGATCTTTTCACCGGGCCATTGAGTCCCCTTACATTCCAAGTGACAATCCTGATGGGGGCTTGCGGCGCCATCTTGTTTCCTTGGCCTGCTCGCAGCCCTTTCTTATCAGCAGCCTGTCCTTCTCCCTCGGGTGTATCTCCTGCAAGAATATTATGTCGGCCTTCAGGCTTCTTAGATGGGCGGAGACTCTGGATCTTTTCACCGGGCCATTGAGTCCCCTTACATTCCAAGTGACAATCCTGATGGGGGCTTGCGGCGCCATCTTGTTTCCTTGGCCTGCTCGCTGCCTGCCAAAGCCAATCTGAGTTCCAACTCTTTTCACCCGTCCTAGTTTCAATGTATTCTTTGTTCCCCCCTCCCCCACTCCCTGCATCTCCCCCTCCCTGTCTTCCCCGCCCTCCTTGTGTTCCACCTCTCTGTCCCTGTGTCCCCCTCACCTCTGGCCATGTGCTCCCTCTCCGCTGAGATGTGCGCCATGGCCTCCCTTACTGCCTGTCTTCCCATGTTCGCCCTCCCTGCTAGTACGGTGGCTGCCCTCGCAGGTGCAGCCCTTTGCCTATGCCCGCTGACTGTCTTCTTTCTCTGCCTGCCTCCTCACCTGCATTGCCTTGTCCTCGCTCTCTCCTGTGACCTGGCCTTTCTGATCAGAACAAGGCAGTACAGTCCCGTGCAAACATATAACAATGTCTATGAGTCTCTGATTCTGTCTCTTTCAGCGATCCTCCTCTGACAGGCCTTCATCGCTGCCTCGCCTGTTCTTTGTCCAAGCCGCTGGAGCTTACAAAGTCATTTGCTTCTGCCGGGGTGTTGAAATAGCACCTTTTACTCTGGTGCGTGACCCAGAGTCTGGCAGGGAATAACATGCCGAATCGCACCCCACTCTTGTAAAGCACCAACTTTGCCTGATTAAATGCGGCCCTTTTTTTGCATGACTGCCCCAATGTCCTGATAGTACGTGTTCTATGTCCTTCCCATGCGCTTGCATTCATCTGTCTAGCCCACCGCAGAACCCTCTCACGGTCCTGGTATCGATGCAGCTTCATTATGATTGCGCTCGGCTGCTACCCCGCCTTGGGCTTTGGCTTGAGTGACCTGTGTGCCCTGCAGAGTTCTGGGGATTGGGGAAGCTGTCCCTCCTGACTAGGTTGCCCGGTATTTTGGCGATATAGTATGTCGGATCTCTGCCCTTCATGCCTTCCGGCAGGCCTACGATACGTATGTTCTGTCGTCGGAACCTGTTTTCCTGGTTCTCAATCTTCTCCTTCAAGCTCCCCTGGGCCGTCACCAACCTTTCCACCTCTGCCTCCTGAGCAATGATCCTGTCACTCTGGTCCGTCGAGGCTCTCTCTCGAGGTCTTCAATCGTCCTCTCCCGCGCCTCCAATTTCTCCCCCAGTCTGTCGATCGTCCTTTGTAGGGAGACCATCGCCTCCATAATCACCACCTTCACCGTACCTGGATTTTGATTTTAATCGCCTCCTTCATGGCGGCCAGCTCCTTCTTTCGGAAGGTCCTCCATCCGTCTCCTGGTGGCGAGGGAGAGGCTAATGCTCGGGTCGACGGCCTCCCCGCCTCGTGGGTCTATCGGTTCGTTCGCTCATTGCTCGTGCCCCTTTCGGCCACTTCTGCCCTCTCTTCATCCTCTTGAGCACCAATTCGATGGCATCTTTCCTCCTGTTGTTCCTTTTCCTCCATTGGGATTGTTTTTTGTTGGGTTTTCGGGCATAATTCGTCAAAAAGTGCCTATTTTATTCTGGTTGGGAGGAGAGCCACCAGATGTGCGTCCGCACAGCTCAGCACCGTCACCAGAAGTCTCTCATAGACCATTTTCTTGTCTACTCACTTAATCTTTCTGGGAGATGGCACGTTGACACAGTGGTTAGCACAGCTGCCTCACAGCTCCAGAGACCCTGTTCTAATTCCAACTTCTGGTGACTGTCGATATGGAGTTTACACTTTTTCCTCGTGTCTGCGTGGGTTTCCCCCGGGTGCCCCGGTTTCCTCCCACAGTCAAAAGATATGCAGGTTAGGTGGATTGGCCATGTTAAAAAAAATTACTCCTTAGTGTCCAAACACAAGCTGCGGTGACAGGGATAGGACAGGTGAGTGTGGCTAGGTAAGGTGCTCTTTCAGAAGGTTGGTGCAGATTCAATGGGCTGAATGGCCTCCTTCTGCACTGTAGGGATTCTATGATATTATATAAATCTTCCTGATCCTGTTTGCATCATCCTCACAGCTCACATTCCAACCTAGTCTTGTGTTACGACAAACTGGTAAATATTATAATTGATCCCCACATCCAAATAATTGATATAGATTGTGAACAGATTGGACCCAAGGACTGATCATTGTGTTACCCCACTGTCAAGTTGCCAAGATCCTCGAGATACACTGCACAGAGTTGCCGGTCGCTGCTGTGTGTGTCTGATGGGGCTACGTGGCTTCCCTCCCGACAGGGTATCAGGCACCAGATTCCCCAACGCGTGCCATCAAGGGGAAGAGTATAGCACACGCACGGGAACTGTGTGTGACCTTTTATTTCTCCTATAGACGTGTTACCCCTAAAGATGCAGCATATCAACCTGAGAGTTACCTGTCTGTTCTGTCATGTGAGAGTACCTTTAAGAAATGGGTATTTATAAATGGGCGTGTATATAAATATCTGTAGTGAGAGTGCCTTTAAGAAGTGAGTGTTTATTACTGCAGTGATGTCAGAGAGTGGGTGAAGCTGGGCTGTCTGTCAACCTTTTTACTTTCATTTTAGGCTGTTTACTGCAGGGTGTGTTTTAGTTTCATTTTTAGTGTTGGAGCTGAAGCCAGACAGAGCAGGCGCACTATTGACCTCTCTGCCATGAAAAGACTATCTCTTGATCATTTGGTGAATTCAGAATTATAAATGTTTTCAGCAGTGAATATAAACCTAGTATGCTTCTGTTAAAAAGTGTTTATTTTGTCTTCTGGCTGTTGTTTGGCAAGTTATTAAGGATTGCTCAGTGTTGTATTCTTCGGGGGTTGTATTTGAATTGATGGTTGCTAAGATGTTCACTGTATGTTTTAAAAAGGTTAACTTGAGTTCATAGAATAAACATTATTTTGCTTTAAAAAATACTTTTCCATTTCTGCTGTCCCACACCTGTAGAGTGGGCTGTGTGCTCCACTTACCACAATCTAGTAAAAGTTGGGGGTCAGGTGAACTCCATGATACAGTTTGGGGTTCTCTAAATCCTGGCCCATAACAATTCTGATTTGGTGTTTTCTGTCTGTTAACCAGTTCTCAATCCATGCCAGTATATTCCCCATGTGCTCTAATTTTGGTTATTACCCCCTGTGTTGGACTTAATCAAAGGTTTTGTGAAAATTCAAAGACACCACCTCATCTATTCTGTTAGTTACGCCCTCAAAAAATTCTAACAGGTTTGTCAATCATGATTTCCCTTTCATAAATCTATGTTGACTCTGCACAATCCTACCATTATTTTCTAAAGTGTCCCGTTATCGCATCCTTCAATATAGATTCCAGCATTTTTCCTTCCCCTAATGCAAGGTTAACAGGTCGGTCGTCCCCCATTTTTTTCTCTTTCTTCTTTCTTAAATAATCTGGAGGAAGCGTTCCAGAATCTATAGATTTTTGGAAGATCAATATCAATCACTACCTCTTTCAGCACTCTGGGATATAGAACATCAGCTCCAAGAGACTTATTACCTTTCAGTCCTATTGGGGGCAGCACAGTGGCACAGTGCGTTAGCACTGCAGCCTCACAGCACCAAGGTCCCAAGTTCGATCCCGGCTCTGGGTCACTGTCAATGTGGAGTTTGCACATTCTCCCCGTGTTTGAATGGGTTTCTCCCCCCCCCCCCCCCCCAACCCAAAGATGAGCAGGATAGGTGGATTGGCCACACTAAATTTCCCCTTAATTGGAAAAATTAATTGGCTACTCTAAATTTAAAAAACAATTTTCAGTCCTATTAATTTCTCCAGTAATATTTATTTTACCAATACGAGTTTATTTTAGTTCCTCATTCTCATTAGTCCCTTGGCTCTCTAATACTCCTGGGAGGCTTTTTGTATCTTCCTCTGTGAATGAAGACACAAAGGTCTGGATTTATGCTCCAAGATTGGGGCTACAAAATGGGACTCTTCCCAGCTCCTTCAATATGACCTGAGGAAAAGAGGTCCAGGAGGTCGGATTTTCATTCTGGACCAGGGTAGACAGTGCTGGATTAGAAGTCAGACCCATCACCCGCTGAACAACTGCGGGGGTTTCTAGGTGCAGAGGTGGACTTGCCTCTGCACCCACTCCTTGGCTCCTTATACCCCAAATGCCATCCCATATTTACCCTCATTGCCAAAACCATCAACAGCCACAGTACCAACTTTGTGCTAACTTAGTACAAACCATGCCACCTGCCACCATTTGCTCTTCACCCTGCCTTGCCAACTCATCTATTGCCCAGCAAGGGCCAACATCATGAAGCCATGCTGACATCAAATAAAGTTGTGTCCAACCATAATATCAGTTGTTTGAAAAAACACTCTGATTTTCTTTTTAAATAAATACTTTGAAATTCCTTCAACTAATCTGTTATGATAACAAACATTTCTATTCTATAACCACATCCAGCTGTCAATCATGCTGTTCACTTATCAGGCACCCCACTATGATAATGTTAGCTTGTAAACTCAGTCATGCAGCACATGTCCGATTATGACAACCCTCAGGCGTATATCGGCAGGCAGAGTAAAATATCAAGTGCTGATTTATTTGACTCCACATTTTTTCTTTACATTTCTGGCCAAGTAGAGTTAAATCCATTGACAGCTTTGATGGTTCAAATGAGCTTTGATAGTTTCAATGAATTTTGACAGCACTTTGACAAGTTATCAGTTCCAATGAATTCTTACAGTTCTTTTCACAGCATGACAGTTCTTTGACAGCTTGGACCGTCTACTTTTAAAATTCCCAGTGGCCAGCTGACCTGTCCCAAAGGTTGCTTTACCACTCCCAAAGATATCCTGGGACCATATCCAAAGACTTATCTTAACTCTCTAGAGGGAAACACGGTGGCGCAGTGGTTAGCACTGCTGCCTCACGGCACCGCGATCCAAAGTTCGATCACGGCTCTGGGTCACTCTGTGTCAACATGTGGAGTTTGCACATTATTTCTAAAGATGTGCAGGGTAGATGGATTGGTCACACTAATTTGCCCCTTAATTGGAAAAAAAGTAATTGGGTTCTCTAAATATATGTTTTAAAGCTCTCTAAAAGGGTACCCTGGTTACCCAAATGATTCCACAAGTGTCAAATCTGTGCATAACAGATATAAGCTGTACACATCGGATTTCAGACACCTCTTCCACCAAATCATACATGAGCAGAGGCAGCTGCTGATTTATGTTGGCAGCTGCCTCCAGGAACCACTGGAAGTGTGGCTTTTGGATTTAGGGCACTGCCAGCATTTTCACACAGATGGGGAGCTCCATCTTCTCCTTCTGCACAAATATTCAGGCCAAAGTATTTGTTTAACACCTCTGTAATTTCCTTATTCCCCATTTATTCACCTGTCTCTGTCTACAATGGGCCTACATTTAGCTTTGATAATCTTATTCTTTTTACAGATCTATAGAACGCTTCACAGTTCATCTTTATGTTTCTCACTAGTTTACTTTCTTAGAACATAGAATATACAGTGCAGAAGGAGGCCATTCGGCCGATCGATTCTGCACCGACCCACTTAAGCCCTCCCTTCCACCCTATCCCCGTAACCCAATAACCCCTCCTAACCTTTTTGGTCACGAAGGACAATTTATCGTAGCAAATCCACCTCACCTGCACATCTTTGGACTGTGGGAGGAAACCGGAGCACCCGGAGGAAACCCATGCAGACACAGGGAGAATGTGCAGACTCCGCACAGACAGTGACAGCGGGGAAATTGAAATGAAATGAAAATGAAAATAAATGAAAAATGAAATGAAAATCGCTTATTTTTACATGAAGTTACTGTGAAAAGCCGCTAGTCGCCACATTCCGGCTCCTGTTTGGGGAGGCTGGTACGGGAATTGAACCTGCGCTGCTGGCCTGCCTTGGTTTGCTTTAAATGCCAGCTATTTAGTCCTGTGCTAAACCAGCTCCTCCCAGCTTTGAATGACCACGCTGCACCGCGGAGGGCTGCGAATCGAACCTGGGGCCCTGGTGCTGCGAAGCTGTGAAGCCACAGTGCTACCCACTTGTGCTACCGTGCTGCCCAATATTCTATTATATTTTTCATATTCTATTTTTGTCTGTCTTTATCAGCTGTAAACCATGCATTAATTCTTTAATGCTAGACATTGTCTGTCTATCATCATACCTTGTAATGTAGTTTCCCAATTTGCCACAGCTAATAACTTCATAGTTTCCTTGGAATGGCATGGTGGCACAGTGGTTATTAGCACTGCTGCCTCACAGCGACAAGGACCTGGGTTCAATTACGACCTTGGATGATGGTCTGTGTGCGCATAGGTTTCCTTTGAGTGCTTTGGTTTCCTCCCGCAGTCCAAAGTTGTGCAGGTTAGGTGGATTGGCTATTCCAAATTGTTCATTAGGGAGCGATCCTATCGCTATGCTGCGCCAGAAAAGCAGCCCGCCGTGGTGCAGTGCTTCATTCAAAGCTGGGATCTATCTGACTCGCAACACAATCACACGAGATGTTGTGAAGTGAATCGCGCCCCACAATGGGTAGGATCACTTTGGGAAAATCTGCATATTAGAGCGAGGCAGCTAGCCTCACTCTAATGTGCAGATTCCCGAGGTACCTGAGGCTTTGAGGTTCAATCCCTTTGCCTCAGAGAACTCGGGTGAGTGCCATTTAGCACTGATCCCTACGAATGGGGACCAGACAGAATGGCACTTGTGGGGGTCTCCAAGGGGCTCAGAGGCCTCCAGCTGCATGCCCTTTGGGCAAGTTGATGCCCTGGCAATGACAGCTTGGCACTGCCAAGGTGACCAGGTAACAATGCCAGCTGGTGTGGGACTGCCAGAGTGCCAGGTCAGCACTGCCAAGATGGCATTTTTAGTATGTGTGCGATTGGGCTGGGGTTGCCCACTGTATGTTCTGGAAGGCCCTCCCACTGTATGTGTTGGGGGGGGCTCTCATATTGCATTCAGGCTGGGATGGGGGGGGGGAGGTCAGGAATTTTTTGGGGGACTTTGGAGATTGGGACACTGTTTTAAAATGGTGCCTCGATCTCTCTCTACAATGGGGAGTTCCGGCGAGCGGAGATCCCCATTGTAAAAAACGGGACTATGTGCGTTCCCCGTTCAGGCCGTCATTCAACGCGAGTCACGTTTAATAGTCATGTGTTTCTCAGCACCGTGAGTGCTGGGAGACAATCGGTTAAAAGCGCTTGCTCGAGGACTTTGTCCCTTTTTGGGAAGTTTGCGCCCTTATTGTTCAAAGGTTAGGTGGAGTTATGGGGATAAGTTGGGATAGTAGTCCTAGGTGGGGTGCTCTTTTGGAGGGGCTGTGCAGACACAATTGGCTGAATGGCCTCCTTCTGCCCTATAGTGATTCTATGATTCTATTCTATTAAAGGCCACTTAGCTCCTGACCTCATTACAGCCTTGGGCCAAGCATGGACAAAGAGCTGCACCCCAGAGGTGAGGTGACAGTGATTGGCCTTAACATCAAGGCAGAATTTGACTGAGTGTAACATTGAGAAACCCTGGCAAAATTGAAGTTAATGGGAATCGGGTGTTTTCTCTTTTTTGGACACTTCTAAATGTGGCATGAAAATTGTGCTGGTCAACATTTTTATCTGTAGATAATTGTGCTTTCACACCCCCATCCCACCCTAACCACCTGACACCCCTCAAAACCCACCCTCCCCCAGACAATTGCCTGACCTCCTCCCACTTGCCTTTACACATTTAATTTCTCTCCCGTCAAAGTAGCTGGGACCTTTAGCTGTACTGCTTCATTAAAAGGGGCGCAGCTTCACCCTCTCCGACGTTGCTGTCCTGCATTGAGCAGACTCCAGGAGCTGCTATGCTGCACATTTCTCAGCCGGTGCTAGCCGGGAGTGAAATCAGCAGTTCCAGTCTCGGGTAATTAAGGAGTGGAGCGACAACCCAGTGGCTATTGTCACACAACAAAAGATTCAGCCCGCAATCTTCAAATAGGGAAATTATTTACCTATTGGGTGGGACAGTTCGTTGACGGTTGATAGATAATAATTCTGCTAGGAAATTAGCTGAACAGTGGTTAGCCTTTTTTTTTAACCTGCGGAGATTAGACAGATGTTGCCATGGTAACTGTGCTAACGACTGGTGTGCGAAGCTGTGAAACAGAAATTGTCTGAGGTTTGTCACCCGTGTTCAGAAAGGAGATTCCACATTTTTGTAATTGTGTTCTACTCACCTTCTCGGGGAGGATGAATTGGGCAGGAGAATAGTATTTTATTTGTTCTTGGAATGTCGGTATCTCTGGCAAGGCCAGCATTTATTGCCCATCCCCAGCAAAATCTTGAGAGGTAGAGTCAGCTGCCTTCTTGAATCGCTGCAGTGTGTGTAATGTACTTACACCCACGCTGCTGTTAGGTAGGGAATCCCAAGATGCTAACACAAAGTCAGAGACAAAGCAGCAACACA
This sequence comes from Scyliorhinus canicula, assembly GCF_902713615.1. Taxonomy (NCBI): domain Eukaryota; kingdom Metazoa; phylum Chordata; class Chondrichthyes; order Carcharhiniformes; family Scyliorhinidae; genus Scyliorhinus; species Scyliorhinus canicula. Next base: position 116,205,004 of record NC_052146.1, read on the forward strand.
TGCCAGACCCAGTGGCTAGCACTGCTGCCTCAGAGCACCAGGGAGCGGGGTTCGATTCTGGCCTTAGGTGACCGTCTGTGTGGAGTTTGCTCGTTCACCCGTGTCTGTGTGGGTTTCCTTCGGTTTCCTCCCATGGTCAAAAAATGTGCTGAATAGGTGGGTTGGCCATGATCAATGCGTGGGGATACGGGGATGGGGCAGGGAGTGGGGCCTGGGTTGCGTGCTCTTTTGGAGGGTTGGTGCAGACGTGATGGGCTGACTGGTGTCCTCTGTGCTGTAGAGATTCTATGCCAAAGTTGGGGTGGCAGGAGACTGAGAGTGGCCTGCTGCCCTTGTCCTTCTGGATGGTGGACATTGCAGGTTTGCGATCCTATCGATAGTACACTTTGCAGACTCACATGTTCCAGTGATGACGGGAGTGGCATGTTTGGGATGGTGCATGAAGTGCCAATCAAGTGGGTGTGTATATTCTAGGTTCAACAACAATCCAACCTCCTTCAATATAAATATCGAATTTAAACCTTGACCCTCCACAATCCTTGCCCAGTGACAATGAAGGAACGGGAGATGTGTGTCCATCTGTCAGGATAGTGTGTGACATGGAGGTGGTGGTGTTTTGTAAAAAAGTTTAGAGTACCCAATTCATTTTTCCAATTAAGGGGCAATTTTGCGTGGCCAATCCGCCAAGCATGCGCATCTTTGGGTTGTGGGGGTGAAACCCACGCAAACACGGGGAGAATGTGCAAATTACACACGGACAGTGACCCAGAGCCGGGATCAAACCTGGGACCTCAGTGATGTGGATGTGGTGGTGTTTTGATGCATATGTTGCCCTTGTGCTTCTCAATGATAGAGGTTGTGCCTTCTGCAGGTGCTGGCAAAGAACCCTTGGTGAGTTACTGCCGTGCAGATAGGGTGCGCTGCAGCGACTGTGTGCTGCTGGTGGTTTACTCCCTCTCTACCTCTATTTGATATACTAGGAAAGAACCTGCATTTATATAGCACCTTGCACAACCGCAAGACAAAGCACTTTAAGATCAATTAAGTGTGTTGTGAAATGTATTCACTGTTGCAAAGTAGGAAATGCAGCAACCAATTTGCACACAGCAAGGCCCCATAAAAACAACATGATAATAATAATTGGATGCCTGCTTTAATGAGGTAGTTTGAGGGATAAATATTGTCCAAGCCACCATGGGATCTTTTACTTCCACATGGTAGGGCAGATGATACCACGGTTCAGCCCAAAGATGGCACTTCTGACAGTACAGGGCTCCGTCAGTACTACACTGGGAATGATAGCCTGGATTATGTGCTCAAAGGCTTGAACCAAACCCTTGACTCCTCGAAGAGGAGCAAGGGGATGAAATTGCAAGCATTGAACCCAAGCAAGGACTCACTAAAGATGGTGGAGGAAGCGCCCATGTCCATCACCCTCAAAATGATGGCGGGGGTGGTAGCAAGAGAATTTGAATGTTTGGTGGAGAGATGGATGAACGTTTGCAGAAGCATGGCCAAGAATTGAAGGCTTCTCTTAAAACTACGGTAGAGGAAGCTTTGGGCTTAGCCAGGGAGCAACTGAACAAGACAACTAAGGCATTAGGCGAGCAGGCAGAAAAGTTGAAAGGCATGGAGGAGGCTTTATCTCAACATGATGACAGACTCGCGTCTTTGAAGGATGAAATGGTGATTGTTGGGGCCAGGAATAATGGCCTCAAGGCGAAATTGGATTATATAGAAACTAGATCCGGGCGCATGAACCTGAGGCTGGTGGGTCTACTCAAGGGAGTTGAGGGCTCAAAGCTGACCGAGTACTTTGCTGTGAAGTTCTTCCAGTTGCAACGGCAATGAGGTATTTGCTGCACCGGAGCTGGACAAGGCGCACGGGGTGTTGAGGCAGAAACCGCGACTGAATGAGCCACATCGAGCGGCTATCATTCGGTTTCATAGTTTCCAGAGAAAGGAGCGGGTCCCGAAATGGGTCAAGAAAGCTCAAAATATTAACTGGGCTGGTAACATGGTAAGGGTTTACGAGGACATTGGCACGGAACTGGCGAGTCGTAGGGCGGCCTTCAATGAGGTGAAGACAGTCCTGGTCAATCGAGGAGTGCGATTTGGGGTTGTGTACCCAGCTAAGCTAAGAGTCACGTTTTGACTCTAAAGATTTCTATTTTAAAACTCCCGAGCAGGCTGAGGACTTTATCAGAGATATGGACTGGGCACGGTTTGAGGGATGCGGGTGGCCAGTTGGACTTTGGGATGTTACTATTTTACTGTTTTTGTTGTTCATGTTGTTGCGAGTTGGGCTAATGGTGATGCAGCAGTGCTAACCATTGTGTCACCGATGGTGACGGAAGCCATGATTTTTAACTGGTTCCACCACTCTTGCTTTAACCAGGTTCGGAATGCACAAGATGATGAGAATGAGGAGGAGCAGGGCGAGTCCAACCAATCTGATGGCAAGGCTTTCACATGGCTGTGGGAGGCTGGCATGGAAATTCCAGCAGACACAGAAACTTAGAGAGGTGGGACGATGCATGATGGAATTGACGAGCATTGTCATCGTATATACAGTATGTTCTTCAACCGAGGAGGGCAGCAAGGTAGCACAGTAGCTAGCACTGATGCTTCACAGTGCCCGGGACCTGGGTTTGATTCCCGGCTTGGGTCACTGGCTGCGCAGAATCTGCACATTCTCACGTGTCGGCATTTGTTTCCTCCGGTTGCTCCGGTTTCCTCCTACACGTCCAGAAAGATGTGCTTGTTAGTTGAATTGGGCATTCTGAATTCTCCCTCTGTGTACCCGAACAGGCGGCGGAATGTGGCAACTATGGGAGTGTTCATTGCAGTGTTAATGTAAGCATACTTGCGACAATAATAAAGATTATTATTATGATCCTGAAGAGTTCACTGAATGCCCACCCCCTCACTCTCCCTGGCTGATGCTTCAAAGGGCATAGAGATGCTCAGGTATTTCACACTGCAACATGAAAAAAGCAAAAGCATGACAAACTGCATTGACGACATGGTCGAATGTTTTGTGCACATCCAAAAACAGCCCGCTAAGCTAAGCAGAAAAAGATACATTTTTCCAGAGCTAACTCGAGGCCTTCTTCAATGCAAAGCCCCAGCCTTTTATTGCAAGGTCTGATCACTGTAACGGGTGAACAAATTGAGTAAAGACTTTTTCATACATTTACTGTGTTTTCATTCTTGTCAGCCTCTCAAGTGTCAATCCTGACTCCGGCAAATCAGATAATGCTTTTGATTGGAATTGGTTGTGTTCCATGTGGTGTCGGAGCTAGCCCATTAATGGTTGATGAATTGCTCTGAGTATGGGCCAAATCTCCTGTCATAGAACACCACCAATTCAGTACCGGAGTCAATGTTTAGTTTCTGAAATGGAAAATCACACCACACGTCTTTCAAGGCTCACAAAGAGCTGGAGGTAAGGAGAGAGCGGAAAGCACTAGTAGGCAATATTACTTTTTAAAATGGATTTAGAGTACCCAATTCATTTTTTCCAATTAAGAGGCAATTTAGCGTGGCCAATCCACCTACCCTGCACATCTTTGGGTTGTGGGTGAGGAGGGAGGTGCGAACCGTGGAGGGAGGGGGGGGACAGGAGAGGAGAACCAGCGGGATGGGGCGGGGGGCAGGGAAACGGGAGCCGGAAGGAAGGCACGGGGTGCCAAAACGTGCATGACATCTCCAGGAGCGGGGAACGAGGAGGTTGGGGATGGAGGACGGGAGGAGCAGCGGAGGCGAGCGGGGGACGGCGGCGAGAGCCGTCCGGGAAAGGCGGGCGACAGCGGCACGCGACCCGGCCAGGTGTCGCACACTGTGGTTATCTCCCCGGCGCCCAAATGTATATTTGCCCCCCCCCCCCAGTCCCCGCCACCCCTGCCCCCCTCCCCCCCCCCCACCCCCACCCCCCGCAAACAGTCGCCTACTTACGTGGTGTAAATAATTTTGCCAGGTGTACAGAGCTGCCGCTGTCGAGCTGGTGCACCGTACCCTATTTCATAGTCTATTTCATATTTTATTGTATTCTATGTTGGGGTGTGCCCTTCTCTTCTAAATATGTGTATATATATATATATATGTTTCTTATTCTGTGTACATAACAGTAATTATACCTTGTTCAAAAACCCAAGAAAAACATTTATTTTTTAAAAAGAGTGTAAGGGCGCGGGGGAGGGGGGGGGGGGGGGGGGGGGGAGGTGCTGGTTTTGGGTTCATTTTGTTTTGCAATGTGAGTGTTAAATGTAAAAATGTTAAAATTTGAATTAAAATATATATTTTTTTAATCTTTGGGTTGTGGGGGCGAAACCCGTGCAAACTCCACACGGACAATGAACCAGAGTTGGGATCGAACCTGGGACCTCGTCGAGGTGAGGCAGCAGTGCTAACCACTGAGCCACTGTGCTGCCAGTAGACAATATTATAGAGGTAGGTCGCAAGTGGACAGTCCATCCCCAGAACTAGTAACGGAGAGGAGAAAGCTGCAAGCGCAGTTTAATCTGATCTCCACAGATAGGGCAATACAACAGCTGAGGTTAGCTAAAGGGGCTATTTACGAATATGGGAAAAAAGTGAGTTGCCTCCTGGCATATCAACTGAGGAAACAGGAGACTGAGAGGGACAGCACCAAGACTACAGCACGGAATGGGAGTGTTGGTCTCGTATCAGGAGAAGGTAAATTAGGTATCTAGGACTTTTTACAAAAATGTACACAGGTCTGAGCCTCCATGGTATGGGAAAGATATGGAATTCCTGGGTGAGTTGGATTTTCCCAAGATGGAGGGGAGTTACAGGAGGACCTTGAAGCTCTGCTGAAATTGGATGAGATCCAGTATGTGGTGATATGCATCACTGTAAATACACAAGGGGTTCATGTAAGTACACGTAGACTAGCTAGACACTAGAGGGAGCACCAGAGACATGACACACAGACACTCAACCAATAGGTCAGTAAGATAGGACACGATCAATGGGCATTCACGATACACCACACAGAGGTGACACTACCACAGGGGGGCATTACACCAACCTATATATAAAGGACACAGCACACATGATCTTGCTCTTTCCAGTGGAGACACTCAGTGAGTACACAGGGTTGATTCAACACATCACACCCACCACGTGGATTGTAGCAGACTGGTTCGTCAGTCTGAGTAGCTATAGTAAGATTAACAGTAATGGCGAACCCGAGTAGGAGAATTGTAAATAGTTTAATAAACGTGTTGAAGTTATCTCCAAGTCTGAACCTTCCTTTGCCAGAGTGAACATCAAGGAAGCCGCTTATGCTACGCCAAGAGCATAACAAGACACAGCAGGTGCTGAAATTGATACAATGGGGGAAGGCGCCGGGACCCGACCGATTCCAAGTGGAATTCTATAAAATATTCATAGACCTATTAGCACCTCTATTGTTAGAAATGTTCATGGACTCCATGGACAGAGGTATTTTGCCATAGATGCTGAGGTAGGCTTTAATTTCCCTGTTCTTGAAAAAAGAGTCAGACTGCTTAGACTTTGGGTTGAATCGACCAATTTCCCTGTTAAATGTGGACGCATAGCTATTGGCTAAGGTGTTGGTGTTAAGAATAGAACCTTGTCTGCCACAGGTGGTGGGAAAAGACCAAACAGGTTTCATTAGGGGGCAGAGGGTGCTGGCGAATGTGACATGGCTGTTAAATGTGGTGCTTACTCCAGTGGAGTGTCTGGTTCTGGAGATCATAATCTCGCTTGATGTGGAGAAAGCATTTGACCGGGTAGAGTGGGACTATCTGTTTACGGTTTTAGAAAAATTTGGATTTGAGGCAAGCTTAGTAGCGTGGGTGTAGCTGTTATGGACGTCCCCATTCGCCTGTGTTTGCAGTCACAAAGTGACCTCCGACCCCTTTCGTCATTACCGGGATACCAGGTAGGGATGTCCGATATCCCCTTTGCTGTTTGCACAAGCAATTGAGCCACTAGCCATGGCCCTGAGGTCCTCGAATACATGGGGAGGAAAAGTTAGAGGAGGGGTGGAACACAGGGTCTCGCTGTACGACAACGACTTACTATTATATGTGAGGGGTCCAGAGGCGTCAATGGGTAACATTATGGGGATCTTCCAGAGTTTTGGGGCCTTTTCTGGTTATGAGATAAATATCGGAAAGAGTGAATGGTTGAGATGTTGAGGCAGGGAGAGAGGCTTCGGGGAGTGCCATTCCGGCTAGCTGGAAGTCATTTTCGGTATTTGGGAATCCAGATAGCACATGAATGGGGGAAACTCGGGAGGTTGAATTATACGGACCTGGTGGAGAAGGTCAGAGCAGACCTGCATAGATGGGACAGTGCCCCATTATCCCTGGCTGGCCAAGTGCACTCGGTAAGATGAACATCTTGCCGAGGTTTTCATTTTTATTCCAGTGCCATCCAATATTCTTACCCGAGGATTTTTTTCCGAGGTTTTTTTTGACCAACTGGTGGCTGGGTTTATTTGGGCGCGTAAGAGCTTGAGGATCAGGAAGGTGTTGCTGCGGAGGGAGAGGCAATTAGGTGGCTTGGCTTTGCCAAACTTTCAATACTATTATTGAGCAGCTAATGCTGAAAAGGTGCTAGAGTGGTTTGGAGATTGGGATGAGCTTTGGGCTCAGGTGGAAGGTCTGTATGGGGAGCACGCCTAGCAGCACTCGTATCAGCTCAATTACCAGTGGTACCAAAGAAACACTCGTCTAACTTGGTAGTAGTAGCCAGGTTAAAAATTTGGAGGCAACTCCGCCAACATTTCAATTTTAGGACTGCCTCTAGGCTGACCCTCATCTGTGCGAATCAGTTATTCGAACTTGATAGGTCGGATATGAAATTTAGGGAATGAAAGGACAGAGGTTTGAGAAAGTGTGAGACTTATTTTTAGAAGGTCGGTTCACTAGCCGTGGGGAACTGAAAGAAAGATATGGGCTCGTAGACGCTGATGGGTTCAGGTACTTCCAGGTGCGCAGTTGGGTCAAGAAGTACTTTTCAGCTTTTCCAGTGAAGCAGCCTTCTATCTTGGTCCAGAGGATCTTGTCCTGCTCTGATTTAGAGATGGCCACCACGTTGGGTATATACCAGCGGATGGTGTGGGAAGAGACGTGCTCTGTTGAGGATGTGAAGACAAATTTGGCGGAGGAGCTTGGACGTATCTTGGAGGAGGAGGTTTGGAGTGAGGCGCTCAGGAGGGTGAACTAGACCTCATCCTGTGCGAGGCTGAGTCTCATGCAGCTGAAAGTGGTGTTCCGGGCACAGCTCACAAAGGCTAGAATGAGTCTGTTTTTTTGAAGGGACGGTGATGGACATGATCAGTGTCTGGGGGGCCTGACACATCATGTGCACATGTTGGGTCGTGCTCAAAGTTGGCGGACATTTGGAGGTCCTGTTTGAGACTGGCAAATCTCAACATTGGGTTGGAGCCTTGGTGACGATTTTTGGGGTTTTGGTCGTGCCGGAACTCCGGATGGGGGTGAGGCAGTCCTCCTTGCCTTTGCCTCACTGGTGGCAAGAAGGCAGATCCTCCTGAGCTGGAGGTCGACTACACCGCCAAGCGCCTCGGCGTGGCTGGGTGACTTGGTGGAGATTTTACACCTCAAAGGTTAAGTTTACCATGAGGGGGTTGGTGGAAGGGTTTTACTGCAGGTGGTGGCTGTTTATAATGTACTTTACAGAGCTGGTCACTGTTAGTTCTTCGGAGGGGGAACTTAGTAACCACGTTTTACTGTTGTAAGGGAAGACGGGGATGGAGGAGGGGGTTCTTATTGTTTAATTGTTACTCTGTGTTTTTGTATGTTTTGTGTTAAAATTGTTAAAAAGAATAATAAAAGTATTTCCCCCCCAAAAAAAACGCTTGACTTGAGACACAAGTGCTGACCATCGAGACACAGCTGGTACCATGGGCTAGTTAAGTGCTGACGCCGATACTGAATCGGTGGTGTTCTTCGATCACAGAAACAATGCCGTCCCAGAGAAATTCAGGATCAGTTAATGGACTAGCACAGGCACCACATGGAACTCGTGCAATTCCAATGAAAAACGGTGCCCGATACGCCAGGGTCAAGATTGGCACTCGAGAGACTGGCAAGCTGCAGCAATATACCAGCTCTCCATTCCCGACACACACTCATTCCAGCCAACAAGATGGCAGCCCGAAGAGCGGCACCCTGTTTTGCAGATGCAAAGCTGGAGACCCTGCTGGACGCCGTGGAGGAGAGGCCGGGCACCATGAACCCCGGGGTAGGAAGGAGGCTGCCACCCGCTGCTGTACACCAGGCCTGGGCACAGGTGGCAGAGACCATGAGCGCCGTGGGTCCCACTGCCAGGACCAGCCAGCAGTGCTGGATTTCCTCAGGGTGGCCAGAATGCATAGCCAGCACCATGCCCCTGGCACCAGCCTCTTCCCACACACCCGTTAAACCCCCCTTTCCTCCCCCACCTGAACCGGAGGTTGACCGACACACCGACAGTCTGCTCACACCTCACACTGCACACACCCCAGCACCCATACCCCCACCATGGCTGGGTGCCCTGGTGACGAAGGCCACCAGCTGCCCACTCCCTGTGCTGCCCGCATCCGACTGCCTCACACTGTGCATTTTCTATCTCCCCACCCAGCCCCCCCAGGAGAAGGCAGCGCACAACTGCAGGGAGAGAGAGTATACTGGAGCGTCTCCTGCCGGACCTGTGGCCCACGGTCGCACTGCTGGGAATATATGCTGCCCCCTCTCTCTCCCTCAGCAGCCACTGCATCTGTTTCCTGATTTTTGAAACCACATGTTTCAAAATGGCCACTGCTGTTTGTTATTTTTATAAATGACCTGGAGGAGGGCGTAGAAGGATGGGTGAGTAAATTGGTGGATGACACTAAAGTCGGTGGAGTTGTGGACAGTGCGGAAGGATGTTGCAGGTTCAAGAGGGACATAGATAAGCTGCAGAGCTGGGCTGAGAAGTGGCAAATGGAGTTTAATGCAGAAAAGTGTTAGGTGATTCATTTTGGAAGGAATAACAGGAATACAGAGTACTGAGCTAATGGTAAGATTCTTGGTAGTGTGGGATCTCGGTGTTCATGTACATAGATCCCTGAAAGTTGCCACCCAGGTTGAGAGGCATACGGTGTGTTAGCTTTTATTGGTAGAGGGATTGAGTTTTGGAGCCATGAGGTCATGTTGCAGCTGTACAAAACTCTGGTGCGGCCGCATTTGGAGTATTGCGTCGAGTTCTGGTCGCTGCATTATAGGAAAAATATTGAAGCATTGGAAAGGGTGCAGAGGAGATTTACCAGGATGTTGCCTGGTATGGAGGGAAAATCTTATGAGAAAAGGCTGAGGGATTTGAGGCTGTTTTCATTAGAGAGAAGAAGGTTAAGAGGTGACTTAATAGAGGCATACAAGATGATCAGAGGATTAGATAGGGTGGACAGTGAGAGCCTAATTTCTTGGATGGTGATAGCATGAGGAGACATAGCTTTAAATTGAGGGGAGATAGATATAGGACAGAGGTAGGTTCTTTACTCAGAGTAGGGGTGTGGAATGCCCTTCCTGCAACAGTAGTGGACTCGCCAACATTAAGGGCATTTAAATGGTCATTGGATAAACATATGGATGATAATGGAATAGTGTAGATGGGCTTTAGATTGGTTTCACAGGTCAGCGCAACATCGACGGCTGAAGGGCCTGTACTGTGCTGTAATGTTCTATGTGAACCTCGCCGTCGGTGATTCCTTCTGGCGGAAGTGGAGCATCGCAAGAGCCCAGGAGAATACCAAGACGGGCCCGTTTATGGTATGCCAATTGTACATGTGGCATAGAATACATTCGCACCATTGTCGAGGCATCGGAGTGTGGCATTCCGTCGGGCGCCCGGTGCTGGCCTCGATTTTCCGCTGACCCCTTTCGTCATTACCGGGATACCAGCTAAATCGTGCTTTACGATTCCAGCGTTGCTGGTCGGAGAATCCCACCCCTTATTAAAGGGAATGTAGTATTGGCTGCTATTTAAAATCACCCAGTTCGCACTCTCACTCAGGTTGATTTTCACTCCCAGGGAAGAAATATTTCCCTGATTTGGAGATGAGTGGGGAGGGGCGGAGGTGCTTAATTTGATATTGTCAGCCGGCATACCAGTTTGGTGGCACCATTCTGCTTCCAGGCTACTTTCCCGCGGGCATCACAAATGCAAACAGTGGGAAGCCAATAAGTTGAGTTAAAGATCAATTAAGACCAATCCTCAGAGCCAATGGTTTCTGGGCACCCCTGCAACATGAGGACTATAGGCCATCTGGTACTACAGGCTGAGGTGGGCCCAACACTTGAGACAGGCTTTGAGGCCTTCCCCACTGCTCCGGCCTACAAGCCTCCCTGCTACAGACTGAGGTGGGGCTAGCACATGAAGCAAGCTTGAGGCCTCCCCCCAGTGCTCTGGACCGTCACCCTGCAGAGGGGATCCCTCTCCACAATGGTGGCCGGGAGCTGTGGCCATTTTTTAATATTCTAAAGTTGATGACGAGAGCACCTCAAGATTCATGCTGTGGGGGACTCTTATTGCCCCTCCAGTTCTTAGAGTCTGCCCACTTTCGGTGAGCCACTAACTGTCCAATTCAGCGATAATCAGTGCCTGGTAACAGCTCCTGACCGTGTGGGATTGGGACCCTCATTTGACCCCCAAGTTCAGAGTCCTGACTCAAACCCAACATCCCCCCTGCAGTGCAAGTCTCTGGCTTGTAAATGGGTCTCTGTAGTAGTATAGCATGCCTCATCTGAAAGTCCCCTTCACACAGATCCACTGGGGGATACTGGAGGAAACGGGGGTGGTGGGGGAGAGGGGTGGAACAAAGAACCTGGGAAACCCATGTTCCCCCCCCCCCCCCCCACCCGGGCAATAATCTGACCCCATCTTCCCCCTTCAAGTCTCTGAAATGGGATCTGAACTTTCCCCAACATTTTCATAGCTGGTGAGAGCTCTGCACTCTCGACTATTTTAATTTAAAACAAAACAATTCAACACATCCATAAAAGAGCAGAACAATGGGTTTTAGGCAAATATATTGAGGGTTTGTACATGAGCATTCTACAATGTAAAGGCTTATTTGAAAGATAAACAAGTTAGACGAGACGAGAAATTGCTGGGCGGCTGTCACTCCCTCTATTCTTTTCATTCTTCGGTCAGCTTCTTTCCACTTTCTTTGTTCCCTCTGGCAGTTTCCCAACCCTAATGGGTATTTTCAACTGTATTCTATTCCTTTCCAGGTGCACCTGTGCTGTGAACATGGTGTGTCTCAGACACAATGCAAATACAATCAAACCGAGCCCTGACAAAGACACAGAGCAGCGGCGGCTCAGTGGCTGACACTGGTACAGAAGGTACCGAGTTCCACCAAAGTGCCCTTGAGCACAATTCTAGCACTGAGGGAGTGCTGCACTGCCAGACGAGGTACTGTACCAAACTGCTGCCTGTGGCTCAAAGTGCAAGTAAACAATGTCCGGTGACCACTGGCAGGGGACTTGTCCTTGGTGTCCTGGTCAATTCACCCCAGCATGGATTATCTAGCTGTTGTCTGAGGGACCTTGACGCATGTAAGTTAGGTTCTGCGTTTCTGACATCACAGCAGTGACAACGGGTGGGATATGCCTGCCCTTCCCGCTGGCAGAATCTTCAGGTCCCACCGAAGTTGAGCCCCCACGGCGGGAGGGGCGAGCCGTGCAAAACATCATAGACATCAGCGGGACTGGAAGAACTGGCGGCCAATGGCAAACCACACAGTATTTCCAACTTCCATTCTGAAATTTAATTTTACCACCTTTCAGGTAGCGCATTCCAGATCACAAAACAAATGCTGCATGAGCATTTGTTACTCATGTTGCCTCTAATTGTATTGCCCAATTGTGTTGATTTGCTTCTCCGTGCCACTGGACACAGTTTCTCCTTATTTACTGGCTCAATCAGAACCCTTCATGGTTTTGAACACCTTTACCCAATCTCCTAGTAATCTCCTCTGCTTCAAGCAGGACGGTCGCAGCTTCTCAGCTCTCTCCATCTTGCTGAAGTTCTGACTACTTGGAAGCAGTCTACACCATCGTTTCCACAACCGCGCCACAACCTTCCTTAAATACAGGCTCAGGTTTGATGCACTGGGGTCTAAGCAATGTCTTATAAAGTTATCATCCCTGCCACGACTGATTGGCTTCCAGTTAAGCAAAGCCTCCATTTCAAAATTCTCATCCTTGCTCTGATGTCCCTCCATGGTCCCACCCCGCCTTACTCTGTATTCTTCTACAATACTGCTCAAGACATTTGGCGACTCCAGTTCCAGACTCTTGAGCAGTTTGACTTTAATTGCTTCACCATTGCTGCTCAGGCCTTTAGTCACGACCACTCTCAACCCTGAAATTCTCTTGCTAAATCTCATTTTTTTATTTAGCGTACCCAATAATTGTTTTCTAATTAAGGGACAATAGAGTATGGCCAATCCACCTACCCTGCATATTTTTGTGTTGTGGGGGTGCGACCCACACAGACATGGGGAGAATGTGCAAACCCCACACGGACAGTGACCCGGAGCTGGGATTGTGCCTGTGACCTCAGCACTGTATGCAGCAGTGCTAACCACTGCGCAACCACGCCACCCTCTCTTGCTAAATCTCTCCGTCTGTCTATTTCTCTTTTCTTCTTTAAGCTGTTTCCTTAAACTTAACTCTTTGGCTACATTTCTGATGATCTAAATTTTTTATGAGGCTTGGGGCGAACTTCTGTTTGCTCACAGTCCTGTAAAGTGCTTTGGGGATGTTTTAATTACATTAAAAATGCAATAATAAGTTGGTGTTTATCTTATTTACCATTGTAAATAATGTAAATATTGTAAATCACGCAGAAAGCCAAGAGTGCCAGTGTACTTTAACAACCTTATCCCTCCAACCTTTGAATAATTGTGTACATTCAGGTCCAGACCGTTCCTGCATCTCTTAAACTGCACCATTTTGTTTATATTTGCTTCTCCTCGTTCGTTCTACGAAATTATTTGCCTCATATTTCTTTGGGTTATAGAACATAGAACAGTACAGCACAGAACAGGCCCTTCGGCCCTCGATGTTGTGCCGAGCCATGATCACCCTACTCAAACCCACGTATCTACCCTATACCCGTAACCCAACAACCCCCCACTTAACCTTATTTTTTAGGACACTACGGGCAATTTAGCATGGCCAATCCACCTAACCCGCACATCTTTGGACTGTGGGAGGAAACCGGAGCACCCGGAGGAAACCCACGCACACACGGGGAGGACGTGCAGACTCCGCACAGACAGTGACCCAGCCGGGAATCGAACCTGGGACCCTGGAGCTGTGAAGCATTTATGCTAACCACCATGCTACCGTGCTTAATTTAATTCACCACATGTCATAGAATCCCTACAGTGCAGCCCATCGAGTCAGCACCAACCCTCCGAAAGAGCACCCACCCAGGCCCACTTCCCCACCTTATCCCTGCAACCCCACTTAACCTTTGGACATTAAGGGCCAATTTAGCATGGCCAGTCCACCTAACCTGCACATTTCCGGACTGTGGGAGGAAACACACCCAGACACGGGGACAAAGTGCAAACTCCTCACAGGCAGTCACCCAAGGCCGGAATTGAACCCGGGTCCCTGGCACAGTGAGGCAGCAGTGCTAACCACTGTGCCACCATGCCTGTCACCTCACCAGTTTTCCTAAGTCAGTTACCGTTCCCGTCACCATTTTCACAAAATCTTCAAAACTTTGAAAGTATACCAGGTCTCCCCAGGTCCTCATCATTAATATATATCAACAAGGGAAATGGTCCTGATCCATGTTTCCATGAGGCTGCACTACAGCCTGGATGGTACCGCAGAGGCCTGCACAAAGAAATTCGAAGGGACCATACACTAAAAATGCCAGCCATGTACAACAACTACATTTAAAAATCCTCAATACTGACCGCAGGGGAGCACCACTAAAAATAATAATAGTATTTATTAGTGTCACAGGTAGGCTTACATTAACACTGTAATTAAGTTACTGTGAAAAACCCCTAGTCACCGCACTATGGCACCTGTTCGGGTACACTGAGGGAGAATTCAGAATGTCCAAATTACTAACCACACGTCTTTAGGGACTTGCGGGAGGAAACCGGAGCACCCGGAGGAAACCCACGCAGACACTGGGAGAACGTGCAGACTCCGCACAGACAGTGACCCAAGCCGGAATCGAACCTGGGACCCTGGCGCTGAGAAGCTACTGTGCTGCCCTATACACTGAGGAACAACTGTTCACCACTATTCTCTGATTTTGGTCCCTCAGCCTATTTTTGTAATCACCCTCCCACTGCCTCTTTCATCACATGGACGGTAAATATATTTTGGTTTGCGGAATTGTCCTGAAAGCTGCTATATAAATGTAGGTTCTTTTGTGCTATTAATATCCCTCTCTCAACCAACATTAACAGGAACAGATTACTGTCCATTAAGCAAATTCCCTGTTTGTTGAACTTTGGTCACAGACCAATGATTACAGGAAAGAACTATTCCGTACGACACAATAAATCAAACACTTTCTTCGTTGTTAGTTAATTCCAAAACAAAAGGGGCGGGATTCCCTGTTGCCCAACGCTGATATTGTAATCGGCGATCGGGCAGAGAATCCATTCCGACACATAAATCGGGACTGGCGCAGTTTGATGCCAGTCAGCCATGCTCCACCACCTCTGAAGTGGCATAATCACGTCGCGTACCGCATGCCAATGCAACGTGTCTTTGGCAGGCCTTCCCATGATGCTCCGCCCCGATGGGCCGAGTTCCTGACCAAGAGGTTGACGTGTGATCAGAGCGGTCAGGAACCCGGCGTGGCTTCTGCGGACTGTGCAGCGCTGCCATCCCCGGCCGGGATCCCTGCCGCTGGCCAGGGGGGCTTCCGTGAGGCTGAGTGGACTGATGAGGGCTGGCCAGGGTGTAGCCTATGGGGTCACGGATGGCGGGTCGGGTCCGCCTACGACCGGTGCCACGTTGTACAGCGTAACCGCTGCAGGTCATCAGCCGTGCGCATGCGCGGCCAGGGATGTGGCCATTCTCCGGCCATTTTCGACACAGGAGCTGGGAATTTCAACCTTCACCGCTGCTAGCCCGTCACCGGTCCTGGAATTGGTGAGGGTTCGGCACCAATTTTGGCATCGTAAAACGTCCGCGAGTTCTCCGTTTCAGCCGGCACGTAGCCGCTGAACCGACAATCCAGCCCGAGATTTTTTAGAGATTACTGACTTTTCCCCATTGTTTGTGCACTTTCGGATGTCCTGCGGTTGTGAAAGTTACTATTGAAATGCAGGGCAGTACGGTGGCCTAGTGGTTAGCACAACCGCCTCACGGCGCTGAGGTCCCAGGTTCGATCCCGGCTCTGGGTCACTGTCTGTGTGGAGTTTGCACATTCTCCCCGTGTCTGCGTGGGTTTCGCCCCCACAACCCAAAAATGTGCAGAGTAGGTGGATTGGCCACGCTAAATTGCCCCTTAATTGGAAAAAATAATTGGGTAATCTAAATTTATAAAAAAAAACTATTGAAATGCATTTCAATGGAGAGTGAACTTTTGCAGTAAGATTTTAGCAGCTCTTTGTTGATGCGTCTCTACTATTAAAAATGTTTCAAGGTGCAAAGCAATGCTGCCCTCGAGTGGTAAAATGAAGCGATTACAATCTAAGCGTTTGTGTTTTAAAAAATGACTTGAATGTACATAAAGCAAAACGAGATATTACCACGAACACTGGGCGAAATTATGCATTTCTGTTGACGCCAACGCAGAATTTGTAGGCTTTCACAACAAAAAAACTGCCGCCAAAACCGGTCCAATTCAGCTACTTTGAAGGGGCTAGCATTGAACATAGAACATACAGTGCAGAAGGAGGCCATTCGGCCCATCGAGTCTGCACCGACCCACTTAAGCCCTCATTTCCACCCCATCCCCATAACCCAATAACCCCTCCTAATCTTTTTGGTTACTAAAGGCAATTTATTATGGACAATCCACCTAACCTGCACGTCTTTGGACTGTGGGAGGAAACTAGAGCACCCGGTGGAAACCCACGCAGACACGGGGAGAACGTGCAGACTCCGCACAGACAGTGACCCAAGCCGGGAATCAAACCTGGGACCCTGGCACTGTGAAGCAGCAGTGCTAACTACTGTGCTACCATGCTGCCCCAATTGGTACTATGTGGAACACAATCGATTCCAATGAAAAATGGTGCGGGATTCGGCAGGTCCTTGATTGACACTCAGGAGGCTGACAAGCTGAAGCCAAACATACACATTACACTCTCCACACAAACTCACCCCAGCCAGAAAGATGGCACTGCTGTGCTGGAGCACGTCCACACAGCTGATCGGTCGGCTGGGGCCAGAGAGCACCGAGGTGGTGGGATGGCCTGAGGGGGTCACCCATACGACCCGTGGCCCTAAGTTCACAGTGGGCAGTCAGCGGCGTGGGCAGCTGCATAGTTTCCTTTCCAGCTGCGGCAATGGTGCTCCTTTCCCGTCCACACTGACCCCACAGCCAACCTCCAGGCCATCGCCTGCTACACTCCCCGGCCCAGCCAGTGCACAACTGTCAGCAAACTATGGCGATGGTGGACACTTTCCGTACCCCCTCTCTCTCCCTCAGCAGCCATGACGCTGGTTTCAGGATTATTAAAAGCACAAGTGAACCGTGCCGTTGAGGACTCAGCCCATTGGAGGAGGAGAATCGCAGAGGCCCGGAGAATATCGGATCGGGCCCACTAATGACATGCAAATGGTGTTTACTGCACGTGCATTCCGGAGCGCATTGACGCCATTGTCAAGGTGACGGAGAATTGCAATTTGGCGTCAAATTGCCGCCTGACGCAATTTTCTCTTCGGAACCTATTCTCCGCCCAATCACGTTTCCCCCATTTCGCCGTCAGCCAACGGAGAATCCCGCCCACTGTACAGGTGACCTAAGATCCTATTCAGCTTCACACCTCTGCCTTTATATTCTGTTCATTCGATAGAAAACCATCCAAACAATAAAAAAAAAACACTGTGCATGTTTTAAAGTTGAATGAAAGTTTGTTGACCTGAATTATGTGGGCGTGATTCTCCAGCCTCGTTGCGCCTTCGCTTGAACGAAACAAGGCCGGAGAATAGCGGGAGCTGCCTAAAACGAGAACCGTGCCAGGTGGCAAACAGTTTGCGATGCAACCGGCCCGCTCCCATAGGGGAAATCGGAATCTTGCCGTAGCGTGGCGAGAACCCTTTATCACTACTTAAGCCCAATTTCCATACAATTAACGGGAGCCACCCCATATCCAACAGCCTCCTGTCATTCATCGGCCTCCCCAACAAGTGCTCACGCTGGCGCCGATTAGTACTCCTTTTTAAAATGGGTACCTCTCGGAAGGGCTTCTGTGGGGAGCTGAGGAGGCGAGCAGCCATTTTTGCTCACAGGTAAAGAACCCGGGGGCGCTGGGCTTGCCACCTCAGTGCTCAACGGGGTGTGAGGGATCTGCGGCTAGGGGGTGGGTCTCCATGCGGGGGTGGAGGCAACCGTGCCCAGCATGCCAACCCCCTGGATCATGTGTACCCGTTCCAGGAGCAACCCTTACCCCTGCCCGTCTGCTCCACCGACCACCCATAACCCCCACCGACTGCCGAGGCTCTGGCCATGTGGCTGAAGGCTATTGCTGAATTGGCAATCATAGCTAAGTGAGCACTTCGCACAACCCAAGTGGATTTCCATGGGTGGGCGGGCCATGTAGCTTGTGGGAGTCATTGCCTCGCATCCCAATCAGGCTGTGATGCCTGGACACTGCGGGAGGCAACACCACACCCGCAGCCTTCAACATCCGAATACCCAGGAGATGGGCTCCAGCATTGGGGACATGTCCATGGCCAGAGGGCGGGTGAATGCAATTGGAAAGAGACCAGTGCCTGGTCCAGGTGATGTTATGAGCAAGTGTCCGTGGTACAAGGTCTGGGGTCCGGTGAGGGGCGCCAGCTGTGGCCAGGCCTGCATGGGCAGGGCATTCCGAGCTGGGGGAGGGGTATCAATGAGGGAATGTCGGGTCCCAGGGTGGGACCCACCACACTTTGTCAGTGTCTCTGAGTGGATTTCCTCCGAGTGCTCCAGTTTCTCCCCACAAATCCCGAAAGACGTGCTGTTAGGTGAATTGGACATTCTGAATTCTCCCTCTGTGTACCAGAACAGGCGGCGGAATGTAGAGACGAGGGGATTTTCACAGTAACTTCAATGCGGTGTTAATGTAAGTCTACTTGTGACAGTAATAAAAGATTATTATTATAAAACCCTCTCCCAATTACTTACAGATATTGAACGCTATGGCAGGGATTTTGGACCCAGCAGAACAGGCCCTAGCTGCTGCTAGGCCGGGCAGCCAGAAGCTAGATACGGCGGCAGCAGCAGCGTCTGCAGTGCTTGAGGCAACAGCCCATGTACCAGATCCCATTGGACGTGGTCTGGTCCATCATCCACACCTTACCCAACCCCCACACCCGTCTTCCACCCTCCAAGACTTTCACTTCAAGGTGCTGGGACTGTGCCGGCACTGTCAACGGGTCACTGTCGAGGGCAGAGGGGTGATGATAACCTACAGAGAGCTGAGCGCTGGTGTTCCTCAATCTATGCCATTATCTGACCCCTGCCTGTCTGCTGAGAGCTCGCTCACACCCATCACCCATCTCCTGCACGCGGTGTGCCCGGGAGTGCTGGGGAGGGGGGGGGGGGGGGGGGGGGGGGGGGGGCTGCGGAGGGGGAGAGGGGGAGATGCCTGCAGAGATTCGCCAAGTGTTCAGAGGTCAGCCCGACCAGAAGAAAGTTACAGAAGCGTCATACTGGTTGTGCTCAAGGGTTTTTAATACAATTCCCACTTTCCCGATGGTGCCGCCCCATCCTCCCTACAACCCCCTCACCCCCCACCTCCCGCCACCCTGCCCCCCTGCCCCCCAACCCTCCCCCCCCCCACCCGGTGACCTCAGTGATCCTTCGACGTGCTTGGCCTTCCCTGCTCCACCACTAAGTCTAGGTGTCTTCCCAGGATGCACATCTGAGGTAGAGGCAGCCATCTGCTTACCTCATCCCGTGGCCTTCGATGCCCCTGGTGGGCATCCTCTGGGCACGGAGATCCTCAACTCACTTTCTTTTAATAAATTTAGAGTACCCAATTATTTTTTTTTCCAATTAAGGGGTAATTTAGCGTGGCCAATCCCCCTAACCTGCACATCTTTGGGTTGTGGGGGTAAAACCCACACAGACACGGGGAGAATGTGCAAACTAGTGACGCAGGGCCGGGATTGAACCAGGTCCTCAGCGCCATAGACCGCAGTGCTAACCACTACGCCACGTGCCACCCCTATCCTCAACTCACTTGTCGGCAGCACGTGCTACCCTACCACGTGTTCTGATCTCGAGACGCGGTCTCATCAGAGGGATGGAACCCAGGGGTGCTGGTGGCCACCGTCACCGCTCCATGGGATGGGTCCGGGTTTGACACTCCTCCCGATCGGTGCCTATAGGACGTGGGGTTCACCTTGGGTCAGTAGGGCATCTGGTTCGAGCCCCGGCTGCCCCTGCATCATCTGACTCTGCCAGCCCTGGCGACTCCCTGATGTCTGCATCATGCTGTCGGCGCCCTTGGCGATGTTCCTGGGACAGACTCTAGTGTGAATCGGCAATGCCCACCTGAAGTGCCTCAGCCATTCCCATCTGAGAGCAGGATATGTCGTACAGAACCTCATGAAGG
This sequence comes from Scyliorhinus canicula, assembly GCF_902713615.1. Lineage (NCBI taxonomy): Eukaryota > Metazoa > Chordata > Chondrichthyes > Carcharhiniformes > Scyliorhinidae > Scyliorhinus > Scyliorhinus canicula. Next base: position 116,224,805 of record NC_052146.1, read on the forward strand.
TGAACCTGGTACTGGGTCACATCCCCCAGTGAGTCGGACATTCTGCCGAGACCCTCAGCCATGGCCGTCACTAACTGCGCGACGCCTTGGCCACATTCACTCATGGTGCCAACGTCGTGCACCAGGTTTTCCACTACAGTCGCCACCCTAGCAGTGCCGACCTTGGTGCCACGCATTGCCAGCGACATCTCCTGCACTCATAGGGTCTGGGACTCCTTCAATCGGCTATGGACCTGTTGGAGTGTCGCTGACATCTCCCTCTGAGCATCCTGGCTGCACCCTAACGTCTCCATCAGCGCCGGGTAATCCTGCACCAGAGGTTCAACATCTGGCTGGGACCCAGCTGAGTCCTGGGATCCAGAAGACCTCTGACAGCTGCCACGCCTGGGGGTCTCTGCCACTATCTGATGTTCATCAGCAGCTGTGTGGGGCTCACCAAATTGTGACCCAGAAGCCTAAAAAAAGTTTCCCACCGAGGTACGTGTATCTGCGCTGGTGGAGGGTGGGGATGACAGCTGTGATGCATCGATTGTGGCATCCTCGGAAGTGTTCTCATGGGAGGCTGGAGACAGGGCCACCGGGATGGGCCGGTGCCGTCGGTTGGAGTCCATATGGAAGAATGGACATGTGATCAGTGAGAGGGATGGGTCAGTCAGTAAAGCAATAGCAACTCAGGTTTCAAAGTTCCTCTGGGTGGGGCATGGTGGATCCTCACATCTGCAGCCTCCGCCAACTACTGCGTTGGTGACCGCTCTGTCCTTGACACCGGTCAACTCCAGGGTCCGTTTATTGAAGGTGGTGAGGATTCTTCAGTCTGGCACCCCACCGCCAGTCTGGGCCCTCTCTCGGCAGTGGTGCAAGAGCTTCTCCTGTAGAGACACAGAGAGAGCATCGTTAGCCACACGTGTGGTTCACAGTGGTGGGGGGGGGGGGGGGGGTATGAAGGAAGGGGGTTGGAGGGGTTGAAGGGAGAGGGGGTTGAAGGGAGGGTTGTGGGCTGCATGCAAAATTGGGGGGATGTTTGCATGGGGGGGTGAAAGGTCTTGGGGTGGGGGGGAGGCGGCGTTGGTGTCTACTCACCTGTGCTGCCCAGTGTTGGTCATAGATAAATAGAAGATAGGAACCGGAGGAGGCCTTTTGGCCGTTCGAGCCTGCTCCTCCATTTACCACGATCATGGCTGATCATCCAACTCAATAGCCTAATCCTGCTTTCTCCCCATAGCCTTTGATCCCATACTCCCCATGTTTTAGCATCAACTACTTCCTGTGGTAATGAATTCCACAGGCTCACCACTCTTTGGGTGAAGAAATGTCTCCTCATCTCTGTCCGAAATGGTTTTCCCTGAATCCTCAGACAGAGACCCCTGGTTCTGGACACATCCACCATTGGGAACATCTTCCCTGCATCTACCCTGTCACGTCCTGTTAGAATTTGTAAGTCTCTGTGAGATCCCCCTTTGGCCTTTTTATGGCACTGGAGGCCAGTCCTCCTGGTAATGCTCCCAAAGCTTACAGCTGCCGCTACCTCATCGCAGGCAGCACTAGCTGCCCTGTGACTGACCCTCCGGGACCCTCAAGGGAACAGGACATCCCTCCTGGCCTCCATTGCGTCTAGGAGCCTGGTGAGGTCCGCATCGCCGAATCTTGGGGCCGGTCTTCTCGGTGCCGTGGTTGCCAGCTGACTGGGGTTGGCTACTCAACCTTGTCAGCAGGGAGCTGCCAGCGCTGTGCCAACGAATCGGCTGGCAAGCCTTCATTTGCAGCGACAAATGGACCAATGGGGCCTCGTTAAGTGGATCAATTGACGTTGATTAGTGTCGCCAGCTGAGCGCCGGGAAGCTGGTGCCAGTTCTCACTCGCTACCACACTTAGAAATATTTCTGGAGGGGGCAGCACAATGGTGCAGTGGGTTAGCACTGTTGCCTCACGGCGCCGAGGTCCCAGGTTCCATCCCGGCTCTGGGTCACTGTCCCTGTGGAGTTTGCACGTTCTCCCTGTGTTGCGTGGGTTTCGCCCTCACACATCAAAAATGTGCAGGGTAGGTGGATTGGCCACACTAAATTGCCCCTTAATTGGAAAAAATGAATTGGGTACTCTAAATTTATAAAAAAAGGAAAAAAATATATATATTTCTGGAGAATCACGCCATTTCTCTCTCGCCAAATGCTGCTAGGCCTGTAGAGTTTCTCCGGCATTTCCTACTTTTAGTTGAAGGATTCTATCTCTCTTATGATAATAACAGACTCTTCCCAGTGCCGGGCAGCAGCTCTGGACTCTTCCCAGTGCGGGGCAGCAGCTCTGGACTCTTCCCAGTGCCGGGCAGCAGCTCTGGACTCTTCCCAGTGCGGGGCAGCAGCTCTGGATTCTTCCCAGTGCGGGGCAGCAGCTCTGGACTCTTCCCAGTGCCGGGCAGCAGCTCTGGACTCTTCCCAGTGCAGGGCAGCAGCTCTGGACTCTTCCCAGTGCCGGGCAGCAGCTCTGGACTCTTCCCAGTGCCGTGCAGCAGCTCTGGACTCTTCCCAGTGCCGGGCAGCAGCTCTGGACTCTTCCCAGTGCCGGGCAGCAGCTCTGGACTCTTTCCAGTGCCTGGCAGCAGCTCTGGACTCTTTCCAGTGCCGGGCAGCAGCTCTGGAATCTTCCCAGTGCGGGGCAGCAGCTCTGGACTCTTTCCAGTGCCGGGCAGCAGCTCTGGAATCTTCCCAGTGCGGGGAGCAGCTCTGGACTCTTTCCAGTGCCTGGCAGCAGCTCTGGACTCTTGCCAGTGCCGGGCAGCAGCTCTGGAATCTTCCCAGTGCCGGGCAGCAGCTCTGGACTCTTTCCAGTGCCGGGCAGCAGCTCTGGAATCTTCCCAGTGCGGGGAGCAGCTCTGGACTCTTCCCAGTGCGGGGCAGCAGCTCTGGACTCTTGCCAGTGCCGGGCAGCAGCTCTGGACTCTTGCCAGTGCCGGGCAGCAGCTCTGGACTCTTCCCAGTGCCGGGCAGCAGCTCTGGACTCTTCCCAGTGTGGGGCAGCAGCTCTGGACTCTTGCCAGTGCTGGGCAGCAGCTCTGGACTCTTCCCAGTGCCGGGCAGCAGCTCTGGATTCTTGCCAGTGCAGGGCAGCAGCTCTGGACTCTTGCCAGTGCCGGGCAAACTGTTTGGTGCTGGCGTGGGTCTCATTTTTTGCATCTCCCACTATTCACCGGCCTCTTTTCGGTTGAACGAGCATAACCTGCACTCCAAAGACGGGCAGGTTACGTAGATTGGTCATGCTAAATTGCCCTTAGCGTCCAAAAAAAAAACATTAGTTGGGGTTACTGGGTTACGGGGATAGGGTGGAGATGTGGGGTTAAGTAAGGTGCTTTTTCCAAGAGCAGACTCGATGGGCCGAATGGCCTCCTTCTGCACTGTAAATTCTGTGATTCTATGATGCTATGAGCGATAGCATAAAGAAGCAGGGGCTGGTTTAGCTCACTGGGCTAAATCACCGGCTTTCAAATCAGACCAAGCAGGCCAGCAGCACGCTTCGATTCCCATACCAGCCTCCCCGGGCAGGCGTCGGAATGTGGCGACTAGGGGCTTTTCACAGTAACTTCATTGAAGCCTACTCGTGACAATAAGCGATTTTCATTTTTTCATTTTCAAGCCGGAGAATCACACCTGGTGTATCAGATGGTTCCAGGTGCAAAGTTGTTGCCCATCGGAAGTTTAAACGTCCCAGTAAATTCCCAGGAAGTTTTTGCATGGGGACCTCTGACTGCTCCCCCAAGGCATCTTCGAGGGCACCTCTGGGGGAGATCAGAGGTTCTGGGGCATATTTTAAACATGTGGCGGTGAGCTGGTTATAATACTGCACCAGTAATCCAGGGAAGATGAGTTCACATCCCACCACAGAAGTCTGAGGATTCAAATTCATTTTTAAAGAAATAAATAATTAAATGTTGGTGCCAATAACAATCACTTAGAATGGGCAATTTAACAAATTGATACTGACAACTCAACTGATGCAAACAATATACAGCACATGAGCTTCCTCCCATTTTAATCCATCTCCTCTTCTAAATTTATCCTTCAATTATTGCCTCAGTCCAGCTCATCCAACGTTCTCATCAATGGGCGGGATTCTCCGACCCCCCCCGCCGGGCTGGAGAATTGCCGGTGGGCGGTGTGAATCCCGCCCCGCCGCTCTGACACCAGCTGCCGAATTATCCGGTGCTGGTTTTCGGGTGGGGGCGGGTTTACACCGCGCCAGTCGGGGGCCTTTGGCAGCGGCCCTCCCGGCAATTCTCCAGCCCTCGATGGGCGGAGCGGCCGCGCGTTCCTGGCCAGTCCCGCCGGCGTGAAATGGACATGGTCCATCCCGGCGGGACCTGACTTGGTGGGCAGCTAGCGGAGTCCTCGGCGGGGGGGGGGGGGAGGGGGGGGGATCCGGCCCCAGGGGGGCCCCCTTGGTGGCCTGGCCCGTGATCGGGGCCCACCAATTTGTGAGCAGGCCTGTGCCATGGGGGCAATCCTACCCTCCGCGCCGGCCTCTGTAAGGCTCCGCCATGGTCGGCACGGAGAAGAAACCCCCTGAGTATGCGCATGAAACACACCGCGGGTTCTGCGCATGCAGCAGAACACACGCCGGTGGTTCTGCGCATGCACCAACTCACGCCGGCCCACGCCGGCCCATCGGCACCGGTTGGCATGGTGCCAACCCCTCCGCCGCCGGCCTAGCCACCGGAAGTGTGGAGCATTCCGCAACTTCCGGGTGGCCCGACCCTGGAGTGGTTTGCGCCGCTCTTGGCGTCGGCATCGGGCCATCCCACTTATTGCGGGAGAATCCCAGCCAATGTGTCTGTATTATTCTCCTCAACTCCTGTGGTAAAGAGTTTCACATTCTCACATTACTCTCTGGGTAAAAAGGTTCCTCCCGAATGGCCTATTGAATTGGTTTGTGACGACCTTATATTTATTATCCCAAGCTTGTCTCACCCACTTGCGGGATCATCTTCTCTACTTCTACCCAATAAACTCTAACACGGATGCTGTCGATCAGTGGTGGGCAACCTGCAGCCCATCTGGGTTCTGAGTGTGGCCCGCGAGACAGCGTTGCCACATTCTGCTAAATTAAATTTGGGTAGTTTTTAATCCAGCCAATATGACTGAAGTCATTCACATGTTGAGCAAGGGCAAGTGAAGTGACACATTGGCTGCGAGAGCCATGCACTTCAGCGTCAAAGTATAAATATTTACTTTGTTTTGTTTATAACCATTTGAAGTTGATAGTTCTCTTGATGTATGAATGTTTAAGCATTTTCCACAACCCCATATGAAGTATTCAGTATGTATTAAATGTATTTAATCTTATTAATTGTGTCATGGTTAGTGAACAAGCTGATTTCAATCCTGCGGCCCATTGAGATGAAGGAGGGCGACTCATGCGGCCCACTTACTAGCCTAGATTGCCCATCACTGGTCTGCATTCAGCTGCTCGCTTCTCCAAGTGATGTAGATCAAGGCTGCTGTAGTCAGTACTGTAGTCAGTACTGAATATAAACGGAAATCACACACCAGTTAGAGGGCATTAGAAGGGCAAAGACAGAAAGTAAATAAACATGAGGAAGGTGTTCTTTCAGTATGTTTGTTTTGTTATTCACCTTAATGAGGTATGATGCAGTAAGTAAGCATAGCTGTTAAGTGTTCCATTTATTTTAAGCATTAGGTCAGGACACTATATCAGGCAACTTTAAAATTGCCTTAATGTGAATGGTAATGGTTTTCGGTCAGATAAAAGGCACAGTCTGTCTTCAATATGGATGTGTTAAGTGGTGAAGATTGAGTAAAAATGACCACAAAACTGTTGTATTGTTATAAAAACTCAACCTGTTCACTAACGCTATTTAGGGAAGGAAACTTGCCATCCTTACATAATATCATAGGGACAGGAAGAGATCATTCAGCCCTGCAAATTTGTTCTGTCATCCGATTAGAAAGTAGAATTTACAATGCAGAAGGAGGTCATTCGGCCCATCGAGCCTGCACCGGCTCTTGGAAAGAGCACCCCACTTAAGCCCACACCTCCACCCTATCCCCACAACACAGCAACCCAACCTAACCTAATAGCAATTTAGCATGGCCAATCCATCTAACCCTGCACATCTTTGGACTGTGGGAGGAAACCGGAGCACCCGGAGGAAAACCCACTCACACACGGGGAGAACGTGCAGACTCCGCAAAGGCAGTGACCCAAGCCACAATCGAACCTGGGACCCCGGAGCTGTGAAGCAACCGTGCTAACCACTATGCTACTGTGCTGCCCTGCTCAGCACCTTGCACACGCTGACCCATGACACCGTCACCCCCATTGCCTCCACGGCAGACGCCACCCGTGCGGTTTCGGCCTGGGGGGCAAGCATGACAGGAACCACTCCTTGCTCCTGCAGGCGGATGGACTCCTCCACCTGCGCCTGCAGGTGCTGGTAGCCGGCCGTCACCTCCTCCTCTAGCCCCTGGGTCTTTGTCTGCATCTCCACTGGGGGTGGTACTGGATGTTCCAGGAGCCCGGGACCCGTCTGGGCGGCAGCTGGTTCCTGGGGCCGGGCTGCCCTCCGACCATCCGGCCCCTCGGCTGCTCCTACCTCCACCTACTGTACTGGACAGACTGTGTGGTGCGCACCAGTGAGTGTCCCAGGAGCCTTTTCACTAATGTGCCCAACCGAGGTGATAGGCTCTGAAATGGTGGAGGGTGTTGGAGACAGCTGTGATGGAAAGTCAGTGTCCTCCTCCGACCTGAACTTTGGGGTCCCCTGTGTGTTTGTCCTCTGGGTCGTCTCGGGCAGAGGGCTGGTGGCTGGGGGCGGAGGGCCCCAGATGGACCGGAACCATCCCCGGCTGCTCCTGTAAGACACAAGACAGCATGTATGGTTAGACTGTGGGACGGTGGTGAGGGCTGGGGTGAGGGGGTGTGGGGTGACGGAGGTGTGGGGTGAGGGAGGTGTGGGATATGGGGGGGGGGCGGGTGTGGACTGAGGGAGGTGTTGGGTGAGGGAGGTGTGGGATGTGGGATATGGGGGGGGTGGGTTGTGGAGTGAGGGGGGTGTTGGGTAAGGGCTAAGGGGGGTGTGGAGGGTTGGAGTGGCACACACTTGTCGTGAGGACCCGCAACCAGGCACGGGGTGGGTGCAGCCATGTGGTTCAGGGTGGGTGTCCGATCGGCAACGTGGGGGCGGGGGGGGGGGGGGGGGGGGGGTTGGGTCACATGTGTGTGAGGACTAGGGGGGTTAGTGCCAGGGGCAGCTCTGGGTGCTCACCCTGACTGCCCAGAGGAGGTTGTGCAGTTTCTTCCTGCACTGGTCTGCAGTCCGGGCAACCTCACTGACGGCGGATGCCACCTTTGCCCAGACACGCCAACAATAGCGCCTGTTGACCTCAGTCCCGGTCCGGGGTACAGCACCAGCCGACTCTCTTCCACAAAGTCAAAGAGGGTCTCCAGTTCGGCGTCTCAGAATCACGGCGCTGCCCACCTTGCTGCTGCCCTCCTTGCTGCTGCCCTCCTTGCTGCTGCCCTCCTTGCTGCTGCCCTCCTTGCTGCTGCCCTCCTTGTGGCCACGTTGGTTGCGATGCTTGTGTGTGGGAGGGGGAGAATCCATTATGTGCAGCGACGGCGTCGCGTCAATTACGTGACCAGCGAATCGGCCGCCGGTCCGTTAACAGCGTGTTATGGTTCCCGATACACCCGTACTAGCCCCTTGGGAGCGATTGAATCGCTGCAGCTGGGGACCTGATGACGCCGTCGTGAAACTCCACCATTTACACGACGGCGTCAACACAGTCTCATTTTTGGAGAATGTACAATGCAGAAGGAGGCCTGACGGCCCATCGAGTTTCCACCAGCCCATAGAAAGTGCACCCTACTTAAGCCCGCACCTCCATCCTATCCCCGTAACTCAGTAACTCCACCTAATCTTTTGGACACAAAGGGGCAATTTAGCACAGCCAATCCACCTAATGTGCACATCTTTGGACTGTGGGAGGAAACCAGAGCACCCGGAGGAAACCCACGCACACACGGGGAGAAGGTGCAGACTCTGCACAGACAGTGACCCGAGGCTGGAATTGAACCAAGGACCCTGGAGCTGTGAAGCAGCGGTGCTAACCACTGTGCCACCATGCCGCCCATAGCTCATGATTGTTCTGTACCTACAATTCCATCTACCGAGGGAAATATTTGCCGTCTTCAGAAGAAACGGAGCAAGATTGTAAACGAATAATAGAAAAAGACAATTCGCAACAAATTGGAAGACAAATTATTTTATTTAAGGCGAAAGTCCCACTCACATCATCAACCAGCTGATACATCGTATGTAGACACCCACTTTCTTACCTTACAAGTCTCTGGGTTTCATTTAACCAATAAAATTACAAACCCCACTCCCTGAACAAAAATCAATAAATGTTCACATTAAAAATGAGAGGCGGCAGCAGCTGAGTTGACCTTGGTCTGTCGACACATTCCACACCAAACTGTTACAGTCAACACACACGTAGTAGTTCAATTCAAATTCAAATTCAGGTTGAAAGAATAGGGCTCCTCCTTTCACATTATTCAAGGACTCCTTCAGCACAAAAACATAGGAGAGAATGAAGAACTGAGAGACACATTAAGTCCCTGAAGGAGTGAGGGACTGAGAGACACCAGTCAGTATACAGATATTACCCTGAGAAGGTGAGGGATTGAGAGACACCGGTCAGTGTACAGATATCCCCCTGTGAGAGTGAGGCACTGAGAGACACCGGTCAGTGTACAGATATCTCCCTGTGAGAGTGAGGCACTGAGAGACACCAGTCAGTGTACAGATATCTCCCTGTGAGAGTGAGGGACTGAGAGACACCGGTCAGTGGACAGATATCTCCCTGTGAGAGTGAGGGACTGAGAGACACCGGTCAGTGTACAGATATCTCCCTGTGAGAGTGAGGCACTGTGAGACACCGGTCAGTGTACAGATATCTCCCTGTGAGAGAGAGGGATTGAGAGACACCGGTCAGTGTACAGATATCTCCCTGTGAGAGAGAGGGATTGAGAGACACCGGTCAGTGTACAGATATCTCCCTGTGAGAGTGAGGGAATGAGAGATACCAGTCAGTGTACAGATATCTCCCTGTGAGAGTGAGGGACTGAGAGACACCGGTCAGTGTACAGATATCTCCCTGTGAGAGTGAGGGACTGAGAGACACCGGTCAGTGTACAGATATCTCCCTCTGAGAGTGAGGGACTGAGAGACACCGGTCAGTGTACAGATATCTCCCTGTGAGAGTGAGGCACTGTGAGTCACCGGTCAGTGTACAGATATCTCCCTGTGAGAGTGAGGGACTGAGAGACACCAGTCAGTGTACAGATATCTCCCTGTGAGAGTGAGGGAATGAGAGACACCGGTCAGTGTACAGATATCTCCCTGTGAGAGTGAGGGACTGACAGACACCGGTCAGTGTACAGATATCTCCCTGTGAGAGTGAGGGACGGAGAGACACCGGTCAGTGTACAGATATCTCCCTGTGAGAGTGAGGGACTGAGAGACACCGGTCAGTGTACAGATATCTCCCTGTGAGAGTGAGGCACTGAGAGACACCGGTCAGTGTACAGATATCTCCCTGTGAGAGTGAGGGACTGAGAGATACCAGTCAGTGTACAGATATCTCCCTGTGAGAGTGAGGGACTTAGAGACACCGGTCAGTGTACAGATATCTCGCTGTGAGAGTGAGGCACTGTGAGACACCGGTCAGTGTTCAGATATCTCCCTGTGAGAGTGAGGGACTGAGAGATACCGGTCAGTGTACAGATATCTCCCTGTGAGAGTGAGGGACTGAGAGATACCGGTCAGTGTACAGATATCTCCCTGTGAGAGTGAGGGACTGAGAGACACCGGTCAGTGTACAGATATCCCCCTGTGAGAGTGAGGCACTGTGAGACACCGGTCAGTGTACAGATATCTCCCTGTGAGAGTGAGGGACTGAGAGACACCGGTCAGTGTACAGATATCTCCCTGTGAGAGTGAGGGACTGAGAGATACCAGTCAGTGTACAGATATCTCCCTGTGAGACTGAGGGACTGAGAGACACCGGTCAATGTACAGATATCTCCCTGTGAGAGTGAGGGACTGAGAGACACCGGTCAGTGTACAGATATCTCCGTGAGAGAGAGGAGTCTGAGAGACACCGGTCAGTGTACAGATATCTCCCTGTGAGAGTGAGGGACTGACAGACACCGGTCAATGTACAGATATCTCCCTGTGAGAGTGAGGGACTGAGAGACACCGGTCAGTGTACAGATATCGCCCTGTGAGAGTGAGGGAATGAGAGACACCGGTCAGTGTACAGATATCTCCCTGTGAGAGTGAGGGACTGAGAGACACCGGTCAGTGTACAGATATCTCCCTGTGAGAGTGAGGCACTGAGAGACACCGGTCAGTGTACAGATATCTCCCTCTGAGAGAGAGGGACTGAGAGACACCGGTCAGTGTACAGATATCTCCCAGTGAGAGTGAGGCACTGAGAGATACCAGTCAGTGTACAGATATCTCCCTGTGAGAGTGAGGGACTGAGAGACACCGGTCAGTGTACAGATATCTCCCTGTGAGAGAGAGGAGTTTGAGAGACACCGGTCAGTGTACAGATATCTCCCTGTGAGAGTGAGGGACTGAGAGACACCGGTCAGTGTACAGATATCTACCTGTGAGAGTGAGGGACTTAGAGACACCGGTCAGTGTACAGATATCTCGCTGTGAGAGTGAGGCACTGTGAGACACCGGTCAGTGTTCAGATATCTCCCTGTGAGAGTGAGGGACTGAGAGATACCGGTCAGTGTACAGATATCTCCCTGTGAGAGTGAGGCACTGAGAGACACCGGTCAGTGTACAGATATCTCCCTGTGAGAGTGAGGGACGGAGAGACACCGGTCAGCGTACAGATATCTCCCTGTGAGAGTGAAGGACTGACAGACACCGGTCAGTGTACAGATATCTCCCTGTGAGAGTGAGGGACTGAGAGACACCGGTCAGTGTACAGATATCTCCCTGTGAGAGTGAGGGACTGAGAGACACCGGTCAGTGTACAGATATCTCCCTGTGAGAGTGAGGGACTGAGAGACACCGGTCAGTGTACAGATATCTCCCTGTGAGAGTGAGGGACTGAGAGATACCAGTCAGTGTACAGATATCTCCCTGTGAGACTGAGGGACTGAGAGACACTGGTTAGTGTACCGATATCTCCCTGTGAGGGTGAGGCACTGAGAGACACCAGTCAGTGTACAGATATCTCCCTGTGAGAGTGAGGGACTGACAGACACCGGTCAGTGTACAGATATCTCCCTGTGAGAGTGAGGGACTGAGAGACACCGGTTAGTGTACAGATATCTCCCTGTGAGAGTGAGGGACTGACAGACACCGGTCAGTGTACAGATATCTCCCTGTGAGAGTGAGGCACTGAGAGACACCAGTCAGTGTACAGATATCTCCCTGTGAGAGTGAGGGACTGAGAGACACCGGTCAGTGTACAGATATCTCCCTGTGAGAGTGAGGGACTTAGAGACACCGTTCAGTGTACAGATATCTCCCTGTGAGAGTGAGGGACTGACAGACACCGGTCAGTGTACAGATATCTCCCTGTGTGAGTGAGGGACGGAGAGACACCGGTCAGTGTACATATATCTCCCTGTGAGAGTGAGGGATTGAGAGACTCTGGTCAGTGTACAGATAGCTCCCTGTGAGAGTGAGGCACTGAGAGACACCGGTTAGTATACAGATATCTCCCTGTGAGAGAGAGGGACTGAGAGACACCAGTCAGTGTACAGATATCTCCCTGTGAGAGTGAGGGACTGACAGACACCGGTCAGTGTACAGATATCTCCCTGTGAGAGTGAGGCACTGAGAGACACCGGTCAGTGTACAGATATCTCCCTGTGAGAGTGAGGGATTGAGACAGAAGTTGACAACATTTGTATCGGTGAGATTTGTATAGACCACAGCTGTGATATTCCCGTACGAAGAACTGACCCATTCAGAGAACCCAGCCTAAATGTCTCAATGAGAACAATTTATTTTTTAAAAAATAATAAACATCCATTTCGGACCTGGATATTTTTTTTAAATAAATTTAGCGTACCCAATTATGTTTTCCAATTAAGGGGCAATTTAGTGTGGCGAATCCACCTATCCTGCACATCTTTTGGGTTGTGGGGGCGAAACCCACGCAGACACAGGGAGAATGTGCAAACTCCACACGACAGTGACCCAGGGCCGGGATTCAAACCCGGGTCCTCAGCGCCATAGGCAACAATGCTAACCACTGTGCCACCGTGCTGCCCTATGAGAACAATTTCTAGGCCAACAGCTATGTGAGATAATTAGCCTTTAGTTCATCCTTACTCAGTGATTTTGGAGTCTGCCTACGTCACCCGGCAACTGTCTCTCCAATGACCCACGCACCTTGTCTCCATGACCCGACCCAGGGTTCAATCCCAAGCATTAGCCACTCTGTAAAAAACATCTTAACCTTTAGCTTAGTTTCGTTTTTATTTTGATTTTTATGGTGTTTGCAATCTTCTTCAATATCTTCAACTGTTCAAAATGTTATGGTAAATATAAGTTGATTTTGAAATTTGTTTTGTGTATCTGTGTAGAGTTGATATGGCTACTGATTGGTTGGGCTAGAATGGTCATGGAGTTGAATCCCACCATGGTGCACTGTGAAATGGAAATTCAATCAACTGCTGATCTGGATCTGGACCCTGACTGTGAAATCTGCTGGACTGTTAGAAAAACCCAACCGATTCACCACACGTTCTTGAAGGAGGGGAATCCATCACCCCAGTTCAAACTGACCTACATGTTACTGCAGTCGCATGCTGCATGGCTGGATCATAATGGGCAGCATTGTGGCGTAGTGGTTAGCACTGCTGCCTCACGACACCGAGGTGCCAGGTTCGAACCCTGCTCTGGGTCACTGTCTGTGTGGAGTTTGCACATTCTCCCCGTGTTTGCGTGGGTCTCGCCCCCACAACCCAGAGATGTACAGGGTAGGTGGATTGGCCAAGCTAATTTTCCTTTAATTGGGGGTAAAAAAAAGTAATTGGGTACTCAAAAAAAAAATTATTTTTTTAAATGGCTGGATCATAATGCTAACAAGGTCACTTGGCACAGACAATAAATTGGCTTTGTTAACATTACTCATATCCTAAGAAGGAGGGAATAAAAATATATCAAGAGCAAATTTAAAAAGCGGTAGTTATCTTGTGCTTCCTGTGTGTTTACCCCAATGTGTTTGATCAGGGAGTTAATTTTCATCCTTTGTGTTTAGTGACCATGGACTGTCTTTGCCGGCCTATCTGCTAGGCTTTCGATGCTGGTGTTGGTGGATATTTCGGATACTCTTGGCTGCAGTCCCTGGCGCTGGTCGCTTCATCATGGAAGAAATCTTCCCCTCTGGGATTTCAGTCATGATTTGGCCCAAATCCCTCAGTCAAGAATTCCTAAAAATTAAACAAAGCAAAATCATGGGTGGTTAGGTCCCTTCCGGCAGCTGATCCTAAAGACAAGGGCACTTGGTAACATTCCTGCATGGGCTCTGATTCTAGGAAAGCCGCAAATGACATCACTTTTAGCACAGACAACAGGTGAAGTTAGGCTGTGATGTACATGATACACTAGATGATTGTTTGATCTCCTGCTCTCACAAAACGATTTCCATCACATATAGTAATCGGGGAAGATGGTGGTGAAGTGGTAGTGCCACTGGGCTGGCAATCCTGAGGTTCAGGGTAATGTTCTGAGGACAGGGATTTGTGACATTTGAATTCAATTGATAAATCTGGCGTATGACGATCGTCTCAGTAATGGTGACCATGACAACTATCCTCAACTGAAGGGAAAGCTGCCATCCTTACCTGGCCTACTCATGACTCCAGACATCACAGCAATGTGGTTGACTTTTAACGGTTCTCTGAAACGGTTCAGCACACCAATCAGTTCAGGAGCAATGAAGGATGGGCAACAAGTGCCAACAATGTCCACACCCCACGAAAGAACAAAAAAGCCAAATTTCACACTTCATAGCTGATGGCCATGCAAGCCCCTCAAGCTTACACAACTGTTGAGTTTGATCATGATTGACCTGTAACATAACTCTAATGACACACATAACCCTGAATATGTTTCACCAACAGAAATCTACCCAATCCCCATTTTTAAACTTTCCGTCCACAATCCCCACAGCAAGAAGTCCATTCTGAGTGGTCTTACTCTAATCTTATGAGTGGACTTACTCTAATTTTAAGGTTCTGAACCCCTTTACCCTGGTTCTTATGCCAATCTCCTTAAATCTCTGCCATGTGGCCATCAACATTTCATTTGAAAGTTTCAATTACTCGATCTAAACACTTCACTTTTCAACACCTTTATCAAACATCCTCTTGACCTTCTCTGCTGGACGGAGAATAATAACCCAAGCTTCCCTCATCTTGTCCCTTAACTGGAATCCCTCATCCCCGGAAATATTCCAGTAAAGACTCGGCTGTTTCCTTTCCAAAACCTTCCTGCACTTCCTAAAGTGCGGTGCGTAGAATTGGATGCGCAACTCCAGCTGGGGCTGGACAAGTGTTTTAAATAGAGTTAGCATCATTTCCTGTTGTTTATGTCCTCTAAGCTATTCTCGAAAACCCAGGATCCCTAATACTTCATTAACTGTTTTGTTAATCTATCCCACCACCATCAAAAATATTCTGGGTTTGTGGTATTCTCCGCTGCTGTCCTGCTAGCCCCCAGGAAAACGGGGAATCGGTGGCCGTTTTGCGCCGGTGTTTCTGGCATAAAACACCGCCGTTCCCACACCAGTGTGGGGACATAGCCCCAGAATCAGAGAACCCAGCCCTTAGTTTCAGGAACAGAGAATCCAGCCACGTGTATCTCAACTTTCCTGAGGCATTTGATACACAGATGTCAGCAATAAAGACCATGAGGTAAGAGGACAATAGCAGCAACTTGGGGGGGGAAGCACAAACACTCTGGGTTGGATTTTCTGTCAGCGGGTTCCTCCATTTCACCGGCAGCGTACTTGTGCCCGCAGATTTCCCGACGGCGTGGGGGTGCCCACAATGGGAAACCCCATTGGCTGGCTGCTGGAACAGAGAATCCCGCTGCTGGCGGGGACGCGCCGCACCGGAAAACGGGCACGGCGGGATAGAGAATCCCCCCACCCAAGTCTCTATGTTCGAGCACCCACTTTAAATTGGACTGTTCAATTTATGGTGTCCCTCCTCATCCTTCCGTAAAAGATAAATCACCTCACTTTTCTGCTTTGAATTTCACCTAACATGTGTCCCTCCAATCCACCAGCAGGTCCATCCAGAAGGAGAGACAATAAAACAGGGAAATAAGAATACTGGTCTGAACTGTTTCTTTCTTCTGTGTATGCCCAATTACTCACCATTCATTACACTTCCAAGTTCACTGCATTCTCCAAATTTGAGAGCTGCGCCCTTTCCCCCCCCAAGTTGCTGCTATTGTCCTCTTACCTCATGGTCTTTATTGCTGACATCTGTGTATCAAATGCCTCAGGAAAGTTGAGATACACGTGGCTGGATTCTCTGTTCCTGAAACTAAGGGCTGGGTTCTCTGATTCTGGGGCTATGTCCCCACACTGGTGTGGGAACGGCGGTGTTTTATGCCAGAAACACCGGCGCAAAACGGCCACCGATTCCCCGTTTTCCTGGGGGCTAGCAGGACAGCAGCGGAGATCACCCAGCTCTAGCTGCCGATGTGGCCCAGAGAATTGCCAGGCCCGTGGCCACGCATGCGCACGGCAGCGGCTGCGCTGTGCTACATGGCGGCAGCCTTTCGCGGACCCAGCCCGTGAAATAGTTCCCCCCCCCCCTTCGGCCGGCTCACGCGCCCCGAACCACACCCCCACAGTGCCCATGGATCGGCCCTCCCCTGACTGTGGCGGCGCTGGACTGAGTCCGCAGCCGCCACGCCGAGATCCCGACGGTGAGACCACACGTGTCCCACGCCGTCCAGGAACTCGGCCGGTTGGGGGCGGAGCATCGGGGGAGCGGGCCTCAGGCAATGTCCTGAGGGTGTCGATACATGGCGTGGCGTACTCCTAGGTATGCCCCTTTGGAGGGGACGGAGCATCGCGAAAGCGGTGCCACCCCAGATTTGGTCAGGAACTTGGATTCTCCGGCTGGTCGCCGAACGCAATTTCGGTGTCGGAGAATCCAGCCCCCAGTGCTGACCCTGGGGCAGGATCGTTGACTTCCACAACAGTAAAACTGGTGCCGCACCTGGGCTGATTTAGCAACTGTTGAGGGGCTAGCACCGCGCCACATGGAATAAAATCAATTCCAATCGGAATGGGTCCTGCCTTTTGCCGTACCTGGGCGCAGTCAATGCTCCCAGCAACACCGTCCAGACCGGCCTGCAGTGCCGGAAGAAACTGCACAACCTCCTCAGGGTGGCCAGAATGAGTCAGCACCATGGTGCCCCTGGCACTAACCCCATCCCACATACCCGGAGGGTGGGCAAACCCCCACCCTGCAACACATGCCAGCACCTACACTAGCCGCCATGGCCAGGTGCTCTGCCCACTGAAGCCACCAGCTACCCACCCACTGAGTTGCATGTGTCGGACGGCCTAACACTGTTACTTTCTGATTCCGTTCCCCTCCCCAGGAGAAGGTTGCCCATAACTGCCGGGAGCGGGCGAAAACTGGAGGGGCACGCCTGACCTGCAGACTCTCACTATGGCTGAGCAGAGGGCCCTGGACATGGTCGGCAGCCCAGGGGAAAGGGAAGTCGTTGGGGTGGAGATCGGACGTGGGTAAGGAAACGAGACCCCGCTTAGTTGCGGTTCCCTGTGATACGTGTGTCAACCACCCCCAACATCATCCCCAACTCACCCCCACCCTGACCCTCACACCACTTCCATACTCACCCCCACCCTGACCCCCACACCGCCCTCATACTCACCCCCACCCTCAGCCCCATACCAACCTCACCCCTACACCACCCTCACAACAAAAGTCAGTTGACTTTGGGCAGTGATAGGGGCGGCATGTGACGCAGTGGATAGAAGTGGGACTGCGGAGCTGAGGACCCAGGTTCAATCCCGGCCCTGGGTCACTGTCCGTGTGGAATTTACGCATTCTCCCCATGTCTGCGTGGGTCTTGCCCCCACAACCCAAAGATGTACAGGATAGGTGGATGGGCCACGCTAAATCTTTCATTAATTGAATAAAAAGAATTAGGTACTCTACATTTATAAATGGTGCTATTGAAACTTTTACTAAGAATCCTCACCTCAACATCTCATCTGAAAGACCAGAATAATGCCTTCTCCGCCAGTACCACGCTGAACTGGGAGAATTGGGTAAGGTGGGTCCTGGCAGTCAGTGTCAATGTACTTCCATACAAGTCCTGAGAGTTTGGGATTGCCCATTGCACAAGATGGCACAGCTAAAGGCCTTGATCTCATGTCATCACAGTTTCAAGAAGTGAGAGGAGAAAATTATTTAGAAATGTGTCTTAAAATGTATCACAGAATCCCAACAGTGCAGAAGGAAGCCATTCAGCCCATTGAGTCTGCACCGACCTCCGAGAGTGCACCCTACACAGGTCCGCTCCCACTATGCCCATTCCTGGACACTAAGGTGCAGTTGATCATGGCCAATCTACCTAACCTGCACATCTTTGGGTATGTGGTGGAAATCCAGAGCACCCGGAGGAAACCCACGGAGACATGGGGGAAATGTACAAAGTCCACACAATCACACAAGGTCAGACTCAAACCTGGGTCCCTGGCGCTGTGAGATAGCAGTGCTTAAGCATTGTGCCACCATGTCACTCAGCAACAGCTAGTTTGTGGATTTGCTCTGCCAACATCCTTCAGTTTGAAAGAGGTTAAACTCATGTCATCACCATTGCACTAACAGCTGCGGCACTGCCCACTGACAGCATGAGCCAGCAGTCATCAGCCAAGCTTCCCCTTCCAGAGGCTCCGAAGGATCTGATGAAACGAGAGTAGATAGTGCCCCCTGCTGGTATCTCCAGACAATTAGTGCAAACAGCTGGGGGACAAACAGAACTGAAGGCAGCACTATCAGTGTGGCTCTGTGTGATCCTGTGCTCGTGTGTATCTGTCCGTCCCTCCCAGTATGTCTGAGACTCTGTGTCCTCATGTGTTTCTCTATCTCTCTGTGTGACACTGTATAAATGTGGACCAGCAAGTTTCTTTCTTGTCCTGTGTTTCCCTTGGTGTATTCTGTGATTGTGTCCCGGTTTGTTGTTATGTCTGACCCTGTTTAATGTGTGTGTGAATGTGTGTTTTGCAGCCTGTATCTGTGACTGTGCACGTGTCCTTTTACACTTCCTAACTTTAAGCTATGCATTCTTGTTCACACACGACTCTTTCTCTGTAACTTCCAGCACCCACCTCTTGTTGACATCTGACCAATCACTGACCAAAATATTTTGACTTTTCATATTCCTTCTCAGATTCTCTGGCACTCGGTCACTCTATAGAAAGATATGCCAGCATGCTTCTCGAAACCCTGGGTGTTGAAGCAGTTGTTGTATAAATAATATCAACTTGCATTTATATAGCAGCGTTTCACAGGACCACTATCGGTCACTCAGCTGAATTGAGACAGGCAGCCGAAAGCTTGGTCAAAGAAGTGGGGTCTGAGACACATATTAAAGGAAGAAAGACAGACTGAGAGGGTCGTGGAGGAAAATCCAGCGTTTAGGGCGAGGCAACTGAAACAAGAACCGCATAGTGCAATAAATCAGGGGATGAACAAGAGGCCAGAATGGGAGGAGTGCAGGAAGCTCAGAGGATTAGAAAGGGATGGGGGGGGGGGGGGGACATAGCAGGGTGGCGCAGTGATTAGCATTGCTACCTCAAGGCGCCAAGAGTCCGGGTTCGATCCCGGCTTTGAGTCACTGTCCATGTGGAGTTTGCATGAGTTTCACCCCCACAACCCAAAGATGTGCAGGTAGGTGGATTGGCCACGCTAAATTGCCCCTTAATTGGGAACAAAATTAATTGATAGTCTAAATTTTTTTTAAAAGAAAGGGATGGAGGAAATTACAGAGAGAGTCATGCTGTGAGGATTGATGGGAAATTTAAAATCAAGGCACGGCCACACAGGGAGCCGGTGAAGGTCAGGAAGAACGCGGGGGCGAATGGGACTTGGTTCTCAATTCATGGCATCCCCTCCTGATTCCCCACCCCTAACTCTCCCGGTTCACAGACGCCCATTTCTGCTGTCCAGTCAGAGTTGGTGAGAATGTCACCGAGAAGCAGGACTGTCGCTGATCCCCGCCATCTCACACGTAGCTGAGGATGAAGACATGCACGGTGCACTCGCCTCTCAGAGAAACCCCTCCAGCCAAACCAGGGAGGGTGCTGGCTATAATTGGGACACGGCTCCCCCTTCCTTCCCCATGATCACAGCTCCGGCGACCCTCTGATTATATTTAAAAGGGCGAGACAAAATGGGAAAAGGAGGATGGGGACCTGCAGAGTATTTAAACCACAGCTTCCCCTTTTCAGAGGCCAGTTGTGATGTCAGACACATTTGAGTGTAATTACTGCCCTCTAAGAAGAGGGAAAGGGAAGGAATACAAAAAAAAGAGCAATTTGTTCTAATTAAATCTGGTCACAAGGCCGACGGCACGGCAGTGATTGCTGAATGCAGCAACTCCAGTCAAGCAAACAACAAGCTGCCTGCTGCTAAAACTGCTCCTGCTATTCTCAGCCCAGGGTTCCCCTGCTACTGCTCCCTTTCATTACTCAACAATAGAAATTAACTGGGAGTAAGTGTCTCAATGGTAATTGCACCAATTGCTGCTGCCAACTGGTGTGCTTTTGTGTATCAGAGATGGTGATTTCCCCCCCCCCCCCTCTCCCACATCCCCACCCACCCCTTTCATCAGATACCAGAGTATAGAGCAGAATGCCACTCTGCGCTACTTCATTCATCTCCCTCCCTACCTCTCAAACCACCTATCCCCAGATTCCACTCTCTATATTGGATTGACTACCTGGCGGTAAGCTCTCTGGCAAGATAGATCGAAAACTATTGTCGTGAAGGAGCTACTGAAGACCAGGAGGTGGGGGCTATGTTTGTGGGGAGGTGGAGAGCAAAAGGAGACACTGGGTGAGAGACAGAGGCAGGGCAGAGCGGGGGCCAGAGGGAGGGGATGGGGAGAGAGAGGGGGTGAGAGACGGGAAGGGAGAGGGACAGTGGGAGGAGAGGGAAGAGAGTGAGATGGAGGGACGAGAAAGGGAGTCAGGAGGAGAGAGAGAGTAGAGTACAGTAGAGAAGGAGTGAGAACGAGTGTGAGGTATGAGCAACCATTCAATAGGAGTTACTGTGTGCATTTTGCTGCTGATGTGGATCACTTTAAATCAATGAAATGAAATGAAAATCGCTTATTGTCACGAGTAGGTTTCAATGAAGTTACTGTGAAAAGCCCCTAGTCGCCACATTCCGGCGCCTGTCCGGGGAGGCTGGTATGGGAATCAAACCATGCTGCTGGCCGGCTTGGTCTGCTTTAAAAGCAAGCGATTTAGCCTTGTGAGCTAAACCAATGGTGAAAGAAGCAGGGACAAGGCAGATCAGGATGGAGAGACGAGGAAAGGGAAATAGATTGAAGACACAGGACGGTGGCACAGTGGTTAGCTCTGAGACCTCACAGCGCCTGAGAGCTGGGTTCAGTTCCGATCTTGGGTCACTGTCTGTGCGGAGTCTGCACGTTCTCCCCGTGTCTGCGTGGGTTTCCTCCGGATGCTCCGATTTCCTCCTCATTGGGCTCTGGGATTTATATCTGCACCATTTGTAGCCAGGAGTATCCCGAATGAACTAAAGCCGCTAGTCACACTCAGTGCTGCAAAGTAACAGAGTTGCTCTGGCGTTTTCCCATCACCGTTTCGGCGGGTGATTGCTGATCAATTCCATACCAACAGATCCCAGGTCCAAAATCAGCATTTCACGAGGGAGCAAACCTTCCCAATCAGAATTTCAATGGACCAATCCTTTCCCATCTTAAATAAAAACAGAAAGTGTTGGGAAAACGCAACAGGTCGGGAAGCAACTGTGGGACAGGAACAGAGTTGCGTTTCAGCTATGTGCAGGAAGAAATCCCAATTCCATCCCAGGTAAAGAATCAGGGTGAATCCCCTTCCCATTCAATCCTATGACATAGAATTCCAATGGATCAAATTCCTGCAACTATCGATAAACTCATAGGCACAAGGTAGCCAAATTATATGTTACGTGATATTGTAGCAGTGAGATTAAATGGTCTTTTTCCCCATTGCTTCCTCCTCTGTAAGTGTGATGTTTCCCCAGAATCTGGCACCCAGACATTGCTCTTATTTTTCATTTATAAATCCAGACAGTGAGTGTCAGCAGCCTATTTCACAATGGGGGACATCATAGTCAAGCACTAATTAGAACATAAGAAATAGGAGCTGGAATACATCATCCAGCCCCTCGAACCTATTTGCCATTCCACAAGATCATGGTTGATCTTCTCCCTCAATTCTATCTTCCTGTGAACTCACAGGAAGGGGCAGCACAGTAGCACAGTGGTTGCTTCACAGCGCTAGGGTCCCAGGGTCAATTCCCAGCTTGGGTCACTGTCTGTGTGGAGTCTGCACGTTCTCCCCGTGTGTGCGTGGGTTTCCTCTGAGTGCTCTGGTTTCCTCCCACAGTCCAAAGATGTGATTGGCCATGATAAATTACCCTTAGTGTCTATAAGGTTAAGTGGGGTTACTAGGGTTACGGGGATAGGGTGGAGGTGTGGGGCTTAAGTGGGATGCTCTTTCCAAGGGCCGGTGCAGACTCGATGGGCCAAATGGCCTCCTTCTGCACTGTAAATTCTATGTTCTATGTTCCTGTGCTTTACCCTAATGACTTTATTACTTTGAAATCTATTGACCTTTGTCTTGAATATTGTGTCCTCATCAGCTGACCACACAGATGGGCCTAAATTTTATTAGCATCGAGGTGATGGAAGGGCTGGTTGAACAGCAGGGACCATGACGGGACAGTTTCTGAGACAGTCCTGCCTCTGGGGGAGTCCCCCCCACTGATGGGCAGGAGGTATAAGACTGGCAACCTACTCCACAGACTGACATCCAGCTCTCTCTAACAACCCCCTCCCCACCACCACCATCACTCTGGCAATGTCAGCTAAATAGAGACAACCTCTCTGCTGGGGTGTAGTAGGCTACCTCAGGAGGCCACAACCAGGAAAAGCAGCCTCCACAGCACAGTTAGGTGGATTGGCCATGCTGAATTGGTATCCAAAGATGTGCAGACTAGGTGGATTGGCCATTGATCAATGCGCAGGGTTACTGGGATAGGGCAGTGGGCCTAGAACGCTTGCTCTTTTGGAGGGTCTGTGCAAACTTGATGAGCCAAATGGTCTCCTTTTGAACTGCAGGGATTTTATGGAGCACCAATCAGCCACCTGCTTTCCCTCCAATCAGAGGGGCCTTTTGTCTTTGACTATCATAACTTTATTATATATTGTTTGATATTGTTTATATCTGTTATTCCTATTTAACTGCCTCAACAGGTCCCACCACTCTCAGTGGCACTGGTGACTGGGCCAGCAGCACCTGAAGCCCACCTGGTCTCCTTAGCTGGACAATGAATCCAGAGACAGACTATTAGGAGGCCACCTTCGGCAAAATTGCAGAGCCTTTCCTGGTGCTGATGTTTGGGCATTTGATCTCAATGCTGCGGTGCTGAAGTTGTGTGAAAATTATGGAAACATAGGAAAATAGGAGCAGAAGCAAGCCATTCAGCCCTTCGAGCCTGCTCTGCTATTCATTATGGTCATGGCTGATCATCCAACGCAATAGCCTGCTCCTGCCTCCCCTCACCCCATATCCTTTGATCCCCTTCACATCAAGTGCTGTATCTAGCTGCTTCTTGAAAACCAGCCCATGACAACCCAGCAGGGAGAACTGGACAGCAATCGTGCAGAAACATGGCAGGTCTTTGCCTTGCACAGCACAGAGTGGGGGCCACTGAGGCCACCCTACCACTGCCCCCAGGAGGGGTCAGCACTGAGCAGGAAGATATGGCGCACCGAGGGATGGACTAGTGAGCTGATTGCCTGAGCTGAATTTCTATTCTCAACAAACGGTTCCATTGCATTGCTGCATCTCAACCACTCATGGCAACAAACTTTTGCAATTGTCCAGTGCTCTTAACATAGTCAAACACCCAACGTTGCTTCAAGGGAGTGATTAACAAACAAAACCTGCAGTAAACCACAGAAAGAGACATTCAAACAGGCAACAAAGTCTTATTCCAAGAGTAGGTTTCAGCATTTGACAAGAGGAGAGGGAGGTAGTGAGGCAGAGAGGTTCGGGGGGTGGGGTATTTCCAAGCTTTGACATAGCTGCCAATGGTGGAGCAAATAACATGAGGGACCCATTGCGGGCTGGAACTGCAGGAGTACAGAGATCTCAGAGGATTGTGGGCTGCTAGTAAGTCACAGAAAGAGGGCGGGGACACAAGGAGAATTGCAGATCAAAGTGTTGCCGAACTTGGTGTTGATATAATCTTTATTATTGTCACAAGTAGGGACAGCATGACGGTGCAGTGGTTAGCACTGCCGCCTCACGGCGCCGAGGTCCCAGGTTCGATTCCGGCCCCAGGTCACTGTCCGTGTGGAGTTTGCACATTCTCCCTGTGTTTGCGTGGGTTTCACCCCCACAACTAAAGATGTGCAGGGTAGGTGGAAATAATGAATTGGGTACTCCAGATTTATTTTTAAAAAATTATTGTCACAAGTACTTCACAAATGCTTCACAGCTCCATAAATGCTTCACAGCTCCAGGGTCCCAGGTTCGATTCCCGGCTGGGTCACTGTCTGTGTGGAGTCTGCACGTCCTCCCCCTGTGTGCGTGGGTTTCCTCCGGGTGCTCCGGTTTCCTCCCACAGTCCAAAGATGTGCGGGTTAGGTGGATTGGCCATGCTAAATTGCCCGTAGGGTCCTAATAAAAGTAAGGTTAAGGGGGGGGTTGTTGGGTTATGGATATAGGGTGGATACGTGGGTTTGAGTAGGGTGATCATGGCTCGGCACAACATTGAGGGCCGAAGGGCCTGTTCTGTGCTGTACTGTTCTATGTTAAGTAGGCTTACATTAGCACTGCAATTACTGCGTAAATCCACTAGTCACCACATTCCGGCGCTTGTTCTGGTACACAGAGGGAGAATTCAGAATGTCCAATTCACTGAACAAGCACGTCGTTCGGGACTTGTGGGAGGAAACTGGAGCACCCGGAGGAAACCCACACAGACACGGGGAGAGCCTGCAGACTCCACACAGACAGTGACCCAAGCCAGGAATCGAACCTGGGACCCTGGTGCTGTGAAGCAAAAGTGTTAACCACTGTGCTACCATGCCACCCTCACATTGGGTCAGTGAGTGCAGAAGGTGGTGGGTGGTGTGAGTTAGGTGCAATAAGGTAGGAGGCCTGGCTGGACAGCACTGAATTAGTCAGGTTTAAAGATAACAGTAAATTGAGGGTTCCAACAGACGCTGGGCAAAGGCAAGGGCTTAAACCACCGAGATAGAAGTAGGTGACCTTGGTGATGATGGGGATATGGGATTACAAACTCAGTTTAGGGTCAACTTGGACCCACAGTAAGAGTACTTGTTAGGACAGCATATTTTGTGGGGAAGCATTGGGCCAGCTAATAAAGGAATGGGAATATCCATCTAATCAACAGGGTATTTATTGCAGAGGCTCCCTTTTTCTCGCCCACGTTCAATCAAGTCCCAAATTAAATGATAATGAAATCCCTCACAAAGCGCGCAGCCCCGGATCAGTCTGCTATTACTGCACCTGGATCATGGAGTAACAGCAGCTCCAGAATAACACTGTTAAAACAGCTTCACTGAAAGCAACAGCTGTACTCGGACAATACCATTAATTACTATACTGCAGGGCCGGCTGTAATTACAGAGTTGATTAAAGCCTACAAGTCACATAACTACAAGGATGAGAGCTCTTAAAGGGACATGAACACCCACCCATCCACCACCCCTCTCACACACATACAACATACCCCCTCCCCCACACCAATATAACAACTCATCTCTCGGATAAAGGATGAGGGTTGAGAGATCAACGTTATCAGGAAGGCTGCTACCCCTGCTTCAAGATACTGGCCACAGATCTTTTGTGTTCGCCTGAAAGGGCAGATGGGGCATCAGTTGAACATCCCGTCTGAACGATCAGTGCAACATCGGGAGTGCCCGTCTGGATCCTGTGCTCAGGGCACTGGAGCAAGACTGCAAACGCACAGCATTGTGTCAGCAGAATGCTGCCACTGAGCCAAGCCTCACGCCAAGGCATCCGACACAGAACATTCATTATGAGTCAAATGGATTTCTGTGCTAACATGGGTACAAAAATAGATATACCGTGACAGCGAGGAGGAGCCATGTCTACCATCAAGAAGAAAAATCCAAGGGGCAGCATGGTGGCACAGTGGGTTAGCCCTGCTGCCTCACGGCGTTGATGTCCCAGGTTCAATCCCAGCTCTGGGTGACTGTCCATGAGGAGTTTGCACATTCTCCCCGTGTTTGCGTGGGTTTTACCCCCACAACCCAAAAGATGTGCAGCGTAGGTGGATTGGCCACGCTAAATTGCCCCTTAATTGGAAAAAAATTGGATACTCTAAATTTTATTTAAAAAAAGAAGAAAAATCCAACGGGCAGGTTGTTGGGGTTTACGGCGTTCTGGATTTTTCCATAGTTTCAGTGAGGTGCCTATGGCCCCAAATAACTCAATGATAATACACAAATCTCCCCTTTCGGCAAAAGGGAGCTGGTGCACAAGTGCCAGCTCCTGATTCCACCGCCCCACACAGGGTTATGAAGTGTAGGCTTTCGCCTGGAACATTCAGGCTTGCAGTTAGAATATGGGAACAGGAATCCTTCCAGGAATTTGGAAGGTACGTTTCGAACTATAGGCCTATCAATATCAAATGTAGTTCAAAGGGTATCGCCTGTTCCTCTGAGCTGAAAGATTTTAGGTGAGGGCAGCACGGTGGCGCAATGGTTAGCACTGCAGCCTCACGGTGCCGAGGTCCCAGGTTTGATCCCGTCTCTGGGTCACTGTCCATGTGGAGTTTGCACATTCTCCCCGTGTTTGTGTGGGTTTCACCCCCACAACCCAAAGATGTGCAGTTAGGTGGATTGGCCACGCTGAATTGCCCCTTAATTGGAAAAAGTGAATTGTGTACTCTAAATTTATAGATTTTAGGTTCAAGTCTCCACACCAGAAACCTGAGGAAAGAATCTACGCTTTTCCAGCCAGTGCAGTACTGAGAGAGGGCTGCATTCTCAGCTGTGCTGTCTTTTAGATGAGATGGTAAACCAAGACCCTAAAGACACTTTATTAAGAATCCCATTGGATGTGAAACACTTTGGGACATTCTGAGAGTACGAAAGATGTGAAGGGGCTGGATTTGCCGGTCGGGGCGACGTCAAAATCGTGTTCAGCGACCTGCCGGAGAATCCAGGTTTCCGACGAAATCGCTGGTGGCGCTGATTTTGCGACGCTCCGGACATTGCCTGAGGCCCGACCCCTGATGCTCCGCCCCCGACCGGCTGAGTTCCCAATGGCGTGGATCTCCCAGGGTCTCACCCGTCGGGCGCTCGGTGTGGCAGCTGTGGATTCAGTCCAGCGCTGCCACAGTCGGGGAGGGCTGATCGATGGGCAGGGAGGACATTATTCAGGGCTGGGGCACTGTGGGCAGGTGATTTGCGGCGCGCGAGCCAGCTGGAGGGGGAGACTATTTTGTGTGCCGTGTCGTGCGCATGCATGGCCACGGACCCGGCAATTCTCCGGGGCGTATTGGCAGATAGAGCCAGGTACTCTACGATGCTGTCCTGCTAGCCCCCAGCAAAACGAGGAATCGGTGGCCTTTCTGCGCCAGGTTTTCTGGCATAAAATGCCACCGTTCCCACACCGGCGTGGATACATAATAATATATAATTTTTAAAAATAGATTTAGAGTACCCAATTCTTTTTCCAATCAAGGGGAAATTTTGCGTGGCCAATCCACCTACCCTGCACATCTCGTGGTTGCGAGGGCAAACCCCACGCAGACACGGGGAGATTATGCAAACTCCACACAGACAGTGACCCAGAGCCAGGAGCGAACCTGGGACCTTGGCGCCGTGAGGCAGCAATGCTAACCACTGCGCCACCGTGCTGCCCGATAATAATATATAAT
Organism: Scyliorhinus canicula; assembly: GCF_902713615.1. Taxonomy (NCBI): domain Eukaryota; kingdom Metazoa; phylum Chordata; class Chondrichthyes; order Carcharhiniformes; family Scyliorhinidae; genus Scyliorhinus; species Scyliorhinus canicula. The sequence continues at coordinate 116,252,090 of NC_052146.1, forward strand.
AATTTTATTATAATAATAATATATAAAATAATATATATATACATAGCCCCAGAATCGGAGAATCCAACCCAAGATCTTTCGATGAAGGAAGAACATTGAGCTGAATTCTCCGTCCCGCCGCGCCAGATTTATGGTTCAGCACAGCAGCGGGATGCTCCATTTCGGCAGCTGGTCAATGGGGTTTCCCATTGTGGGGCAACCCTACACTGTCGGGAAACCCCCGGGCTGCCAGCAAAATGGAGCACTCCGACGGCGGAGAATCAAACCCATTGACTGCCAGCAGGCGATCTGAGTTAGGAAATAAAATGGGAGAACGGAATCACAACCATCGCCAAAAAACATACCTTCCAGCAGGGGTCACTGATTGGCACAGGAACTGCACCACAGTCTCAGCAATGAGCATCTTCCCCTCAGATCTGCAAGTGACCAGATATCCACTGTACTCCACCCCCTCCCAACCCCCACCCTTCACGTCACATTTTCCCCTCATCTCTTTGCACTTCATAGATCTCCAGAAACACGGCCTGAACTTATTAACTAATTCTGAAAAGCCAGCAAGCAAATAAATTAAATAGCGTATGACCGGAGCCCCCTGCGACATATTTCATTTCTTACTCACCATTAACAGCATTGCCTGCTACTCTGTGTTTGTTTGTAACATGACAGAAAGGAGATGACAGGAGTGGTGGGTGCAAGGTGAGCACTGGGAGGGGGTTGCTATAGGGGCAGAGCTGTAATGGTTAACCAGCTAGGACATGATACAAAGAGCTTCCAGAATTTTATACACTGCCTTTTCAGAAAGAAAAAATAAAAATCAGAGCAATGACAAATGAAGGTCAGAACTCCATGATATGTGAAAAGGAGCCTGAATGTCAACTTGAAATTAAAAACATCCATTATGGCCAGTGATAAGGGAAGAAATAGGGCGCTTCCATCTATTGCTTAAAGCTCTGAAGGCTCAAAGCAGAATGTCTCTGATAATTCTTGCAACCATGGGGGTGGGAGTGTTCATCTCTGCCTGCAATTCTCAAAATAGCCCTTGGTATTGCCCTACATCCCTGTGAGTAACTTGAATCCTCTTTCTCTAGACTCCTCTGTATGCCCTTCCTCTATTCCCCCAACAATGTTAATCACCTCGGACATGCTTTCTGCGGCTCACTCCAACCCTTTAAAAATCCTCCTCAAACCTGCATTAGGTCATCACTCCTAACACCACAAACATGGCTCAGAAGAAATAGCTGCAGAAATAAACCATTGAGATCTTTGACCTCGTTTGTCCTAATCTGTCTTGTAACTTGGGGTGCTCATTTAAAGAGCCTTGGGATATTTTGTTCGGGTAAAGGCACAAGATTAATATAAGTTGTTGTTGAGCATCACTAGCCAGGCCCATTCGGAAAATAAAGGCCGGCCTTGCCAGCAACACTCATATCCCATTAGTAAATATTTTAAAGTGCAGTGTTATATTCCAGCACTTGGTATTGCCATGTGTAATACAAGACTGTATTACAGGACCATTTTGATTGCAGTACATTACAGTACTTGCTGTTGTTACATACAATACAACCGTTATTACAGTTCCACAGGTAACTTGCAATTGTACGGAATTTAAAATGAAAGAAAATATTACTTTAGGACTTTATGAGAGTTATTTGGGAGTCAAGTGTACTGACTTACACTGAACTTTCTTAATGAATAGCAGGACGCAAAGTCCCAACACAATTCAAGCAGCAATCAGCCTGAATCCTCCTCTCTCACTGTGTCCACACCACAGATGGCTTCATTTCAGGACACACCAGCCCTCTATGGACCAGGCACTGGAAGCCTACAGAAGCTGGTACATTTTGCTGAATGGAGAATCTCATTAAAGTGGCATTCTGTAGAAAGTTTTCAATTATTCCTGCCATGGCATTGCAGCAGCTATAAATCAGAAATACACGCTCTATCTGACAGCGTCTTCAGTTTTTTGGGGAGGAAATATGGATCACAGAGTAGAAAATCAATAGGCAAATACTGATGGACAGGAAGAAGCAGAGAAAGATTCATGGGTTTGAGCCGGGGGGGGGAATGGATACTGTATACAAGAGGTGGAGAAAAGTGGGGCTGGTCAAGGTGAGGGATCTGTATTTGGAGGAAGGGTTCGCCAGTCTGGAGGAGCTAAGGGAGAGGGTAGAGATGTCAAAAGGGAGTGAGTTCAGGTATCTGCAGGTGTGAAAGGTATGGAGGCGGGTTCCATAGGTTGCCGGGATACACCCTGCTGGAGCGACTGCTGCTTTCAGATGTGGAATGGGAGGGAAGAATTAGGGATATATACAAGTGGCTGGGGGAGCAGGGAGGCGAGCGGGTGGTGAAGATCAAAGAGAAATGGGAAACGGAGTTGGGAATGGAGATCAATTGGGGAGTATGGAGTGAGGCACTGTGTAGGTAAACGGGACCTCTTGTGCAAGGATGAGCCTGATACAGTTTAAGGTGGTGCACAGGGTGCATATGACTCAGGCGAGAATGAGTGGGTTCTTTCAGGGGGTAGCAGATGAGTGTGAGAGGTGTGGGCGGGGGCCAGCGAATCGCGTGCACATGTTTTGGAGTGTCAAAAAATTGGGAAGATTCTGAGCTGGAGTGTTCACGGTCTTATCCAGGATAGTGGAGGAGGAGGTGGACCCGGACTCTTTGGTGGCGATATTTGGGGTTTCAGAGAAACCGGAGCTCATGGAGAGGAGGAAGGCCGATGTTGTGGCCTTCGCCTCTCTGATTGCACAGAGATTCGTTGAATTTTGCTGGAGTGTCGGTGGGCATCGCCACCAAGAGTAGCGGCATGGCTGGGTGACCTGTATGACTTTCTGCGGTTAGAGAAGATAAAGTATGAGTTAAGGGGCTCTTCAGGGGGGTTTGAGGAAAGGTGGGGGATGTTTGTGACCGTGTTTGAGGGGCTGTTCGTCACTGGGGAAAAGGGGAAAAATCTGTACAGACTGTATAGTTTTTTTAAAATAAATTTAGAGAACCCAATTATTTTTTCCAATTAAGGGTCAATTTAGCGTGGCCAATCCACCTATCCTACATATCTTTGGGTTGTAGGGGTGAAACCCACGCAGACACGGGGAGAATGTGCAAACTCCACACGGACAAGTGACCCAGGGCCGGGATTTGAACCCGGGTCCTCAGCGCCGTAGGCAGCAATGCTAACCACTGTGCCACCGTGCTGCCCCAGACTGTATAGTTGATTGTTGGGATGTATGTTTGCTGGGGTGTTTATTCACTGAAACCTGTTTTGATACATATTTGTAATAAAACATTTTTTTTTAAAAAAGAGCAGAGAAAGATCGTAGGAGTTAAAACGGAATTTGCTCAAAGCACAGGAGCATTGGGCAGCACTGTGGCTCAGTGGTTAGCACTGCTGCCTCAGGGGGCCGAGGACCCGGGTTTAATCCTAGCTCTGTCCATGTGGAGTTTGCACATTCACCCCTGTATGCATGGGTCTCACCCCCACAACCCAAATATGTGCAGGGTAGGTGGATCTATCAAACTCAGGTTTAAAGTTGTTAACTGAGTTTGCATTTACTGTTTTTTGAGGGAATTTCTACCGCCTTTTTTGCAAACGGACATTAAAGTCATGAGGAACATGCAGCTTAGATTTTTTTTAAATATCTTACAGTGGGAATCGCGAGTAAGACCAAAATCTAATTATACACTTGAACCACTGCACTGTGTGTGGTGAAGGTTATCCAACAGTGCTGTCAGTCAGAGAATTTGACTAGGGGCTTTTTACAGCAAATTCATTGAAGCCTACTTGTGACAATAAGCGATGATTATTATTATTATGAATTTCAGGATTTTGGCCTGGTGGGGAACCTGATGTTTTTTTCCTTGCTCCTTCTAGCTTTGTCCTTTTAGCAATTAGAAGTTGCGCATTAGGAAGGTGTTGACAAAGAGACCTTGGCGAGTTGCAGCAGTGTAAAGTGCAGAAAGCACAGGCAGCAGTTAGAGTGCACCAGTGGTGGAGACAGTGAATATTTAATGTGATGGATGGGCTGCTGGTCAAATAGGCTGTTTTGCCTCAGACAGTGGTGCGCTTCCTGAGCGTCGCTACAGCTGCATCTATGCAGGAGATTGGGAAGTTGTCCATCACATTCCTGACCCGCGCCTTGCAGATGATGGAGAGGCTTTGTGACGTGGTCAGGTGGACCATCCACTGCTGAAAAAAACAGCTTCTGAGCTGCTGTATCATCACAACTAACAAATCCACATCGCTAAAATCGATTATGTGCTCACCAATCACATTGCTGTTCATGGGAGCTTGCAGTAAACAAACTGGCTGCCACGGTTCCCTAGGTTACAAGAGTGGCTACAGTTCAAAGGTGCTTCAGCTGAGGGGCAGCATGGTGGCGCAGTGGTTAGCACTGCTGCCTCACGGCGCTGAGGACCTGGGTTTAATTCCGGCTCTGAGTCACTGTCCATACGGAGTTTGCACATTCTCCCTGTATCTGCGTGGGTCTCACCCGCATAACCCAAAAGATGTGCGGGGTAGGTGGATTGGCCATGGTAAATTGTCCCTTCATTGGAAAAAAAGAATTGGATACATAAAATGTTTTAAAAGGTGCTTCAGCTGGCGAGAATACACTTTGGGACATCCTGAGGCCATGAAAGACACTATATAAATGTAATTTTCCAATTTTTCCCCCATACCCAATGGTGCACTACAACAGACTTGCATCTGTCGCTAGTAATTCCCAGAATAGGTCGCTGGCCTGTCACCAGAGGCTTAGAGCTTGAGGGGAGTGGCTCCACAGGATGTCTCTTCCACTCTTCCTGCCAGCCATTGGCACATTTGGAAGGATTTGCAGGTTGACACTTCTGTCTGCATGGCCTCAATTCCTTGGCCATCAAGTCCTGGAGTGGAACTTTTTTTATAAATGTTTTTATTTGTTTTCTCATTTTATGTTTCGCACGTCAGTTCATAAGTTAAATTACGTGCTGCATATCCGCACAAAAAAGGGAAAAATTAAAATTGCAAAACAAAAAACAAAAAAGGAAAAGAAGACAAAGGGGAAGCAGAAATCCTCACATATATTTATAGGCAATTGTCTCCCTTCCCGCTGTGGCCCTGATTCCACCTCCCACCCCAGCCAGCAGATCTGCCTTTGTTATAAGCTCCAATATGGTCCGAGTGCGCAGCCATAGGTGTGTCTTTACCATTTACTTTCGTTTTCAGCATGACCTCGGGCCCATCCCCTTCCACCCCCCCCCCCCCCCCACCCCCCTTCCGCCTACCTCATGTGCCCTCCGCCCCGAAGTGAGACTTGAACCCAGAGCTTCTTGAAACCAGGGGACAACACAATAGCACAGTGGTTAGCACTGTTGCTTTACAGCTCCAGGGTCCCATGTTCGATTCCGGGCTTGGATCACTGTCTGTGCAGAGTCTGCACGTTATCCCTGTGTCTCCGGGTGCTCACATTTTCTCCCACAGTCCAAAGATGTGTGGGTTAGGTGGATTGGCCATGCTAAATTACCCTTAGTGCCCAGAAAAGTGAAGTGAGGTCACTAGGTTACGGGGATAGGGTGGAGGTGTAGGCTTTCCAAAGGACCGGTGCAGACTCGATGGGCTGAATGGCCTCCTTCTGCACTGTAAATTCTATGATTCTCGCTCAGAGGCAGGATGCCACCCACTCACGACAAGACCTCCATACAAATGTAAGTTCTACCTTAATCATCAAACACCTTCATAATTTCGAGCAACGATCCCCATACCTGTCATTATTATAGAGGAAGCAGCCTCTAGCCTTTGCCTGCTCTCTCGGAGTATGAAAGCTTTGATATCTGCATGAACCAGTGGAGCAAAGGGGGATCTCAGTTTAACATGATCCCATAAAACAAATCATTTGTGAAATTTATGTTCCAATCAAACTTAGTTTTACTGAAGAATAGTGACTCACTGCCTCGCTTTCATGGTCACTGCTTATTCTGCTAAACCAGTGTTCTTCAAAGTTGGGGGCGTGACCTGCGGGTGGGTCGTGGACGGGTGTTGGGAGGGTCGCAGAGCCGTTGTCCGCGGCGCTCCCGATTGCGCAAATCCCCACGCAGCAACCAGCTTTTCATAACGCCGACTGCAAGCGGCCAAGAACATGTTAAAAAACAATTCGGCCGCATTGCACGTGCGCGCACGATGATCGGGCACGCATGCGCAGTGCGGCCGCTATTTTTTTAAACGGTTGCAGCTTTTTTGTTTTACAAGTTCTGTAGTGGTTTTTATTCATTTATTCATTTATTTTATTAATTTAATTTTTATTTTTTTCATTTATTTTATTCATTTTATTTTTTTTACAAGTTCGGGAGGGTTTTATTCATTTTTTTCATTTATTTTATTCTTTTTGTTTACATGTTTGGGGGGTCTTATTCATTTTTTTCTTTAAAAAAGTTTGCAGAACACTGTGCTAAATAGCCAAGCCCTCATGAGTCAAATATTAAAGGGACGATTCTCCGAGCCCCGTGCCGGGCCGGAGAATCGTCGCAACGCGCCACAACGGCCAGATGCCGGCGCGCGATTCTCTGAGGTGCGGAGAATCAACGCCATTTGCGCAGGGCCGCCGATTCTCCAGCCCGGATGAGCCAAGCAGCCGCGCCAATACGACAGAGTCCCACCGGCACCGTTCACCCCGGTCGCTGCCGGCGGGAACCCTGCGGGAACGGTCGGGGGGGCAGCCTGTGGGGGGGGAGGGGGCTCCTTCACCGGGGGGGGGGGACCTCCGATGGGGTCTGGCCCGCGATTGGGGCCCACCAATTGGCGGACCAGCCTCTCCCCCCGGGCCTAATTCCTGGTGCGGCCGACGCCTGAACACCGACCCCATATTGGGTTGAGGCCGGTGCGCGGAAGAAGTCCCCCGCGCATGCGCAGGTTGGCGCGTAAGGAGGCTGGAGCGGTGTGAACTGATCCAGCACTGTGCTGGCCCCCTGTGGGGGCCAGAATAAGTCGTACACTGGCCCTGTTCGCGCCGTCGTGAAACGCGATGGTACGAACACCTGGCCTCCATATCGGAGAATCGCCCCCTAAATGTTTGCTGTCACCTGGACAAGGCTCACTGGAAAAGGTTTACTTCTCAAAAAAGCAAACAAAGAATTGTGGTTCAGTTCTAGAGGGACAAAATTGGAAAGCAGAGAAGCTATGGGTCTTCATCTTATGAAAACGATGTAGAGGTACAGGAGATGGTGCAAACAAGATTTACAAGGATGACACTAGAACTGAGAGATTATAACTAACAAGACTGAAATGGCAGAGGCACCTTACTGTGGAAAAGTAAAGTCTATGGCGCGAGAACGATAATGTTCTTTAAAGTTATGAAGGGATTTGTCAGGGTGCATATGCATGATTCTGTTTGTGAGGGAGTTCAAAATTAGAGACTATAAATATAAGATAGTCACCAAGAAATCCAAAAGGAATTCAGGAACTTGCTGCCACAAGTGTGTTCAGGTGAATAATATAGATGCATTTAAAGGGAAGCTAGGTAAACGCATGAAGGGGAATGCAGTGGAAGGAAATATTGATAGGGTTAAATGTAGGGAGTGGGGAGGTGGTTCATGTGAAGCATAAACATCAGCATGAACCAGTTAAGATGAATGGTGTGGTTCTTGGCTATACGTTCTATGTCATTGTTTGTAATTTTGGTGATGTACCAGATGTCTGTTGGCACCCATGGAATTGATATCCCCACAGTGTGCGGACCGTCTTCAGGAACAAGTGCCAGAGATTATATTTTAATTTCCAAGCAAAGAATGGTAACAGGTGGCCTCTCATAAACTATCGCCATTTGCTTATTTTAGAAATTGCTTTTCTCCATTATAACAGCAGGGTTTTATATTTTGCTTTGAACAGTCCGTTTGCTAATCTTTCTAAACAGCATGGTTTGTAAAATGCATGACACCTTGTAAAACTCAGCCTCAAGATCAGGAGGTCCGAGACTTGATCCCGGGCCTGTGTGGTATGAGCTGATGTCAGCCACAGCAGCTAAAACTCTAAGTTGTCACTGGACTAGAGACGGCGAAAAAGAAATGGCTTCCTGTTTCATATTACACTCTGAGATTGAATGTTTTTGTGCATGTATGTGTGTGCTTAATATATGCATACATGTGCTTATATATGCATTAGAATGTGCATGCGTATGGCTTTGTGTGTATTAGCAATAGTATGCATGAGCATATCTGGGCGGCACGTGAGCATAGTGGTTAGCACTGCTGCCTCACAGCACCAGGGACCTGGGTTCGATTCCAGCCTTGGGTGAATGTCTGTGGAGTCTGCACGTTCTCCCCGTGTCTGCGTGGGTTTCCTCCGGGTTCTCTGGTTTCCACCCACAGTCCAAAGAGGTGCAGGTTAGGTGGATTGACCACGCCAAATTGCCCCACTGTCCAGGGATAGGCAGGTTAGGTTACTGGGACGAGGTGGGTGGGCGAGTTGACCTGGGTGCTCTTTCGGAGGGTCGGTGCAGACTTGATGGGCCAAATGGCCTCCTTCTGCACTGCAGGGATTCTATGATTGGGATTCTGTGGTGCAGAGAGGCTGTAGAATGCTGCAGTACAGAGGGATCTAGATGTCCTTCTACATGAATCACAAAGAATAAGTATGCAGACACAGCAAGTAATTAGGAAGGCAACTGGAATCTTAGAATCATAGAATTTAGAGTGCAGAAGGAGGCCATTCGACCAATCAAGTCTGCACCACCCCTTGGAAAGAGCATCCTACTTAAGCCCAAGCCTCCACCCTATCCCCGTAACTCCATGTACCCTTTTGGACATTAAGGGGCAATTTAGCATGGCACCTAAGCTGCACATTTTAGGACTGTGGGAGGAAGCTGGAGCACCCGGAGGAAGCACATGCAGACACAGGGAGAAAGTGCAAACTCCACACAGGCAGTCACCCGAGCCCGGAATTGAACTCAGGTCCCTGAAGCTGTGAGGCAGCAGTGCTAACCACTGTGTCCCCGTGCCAGTGTTGGATTTTATTGAAGCTTGATGGAGTATAAAAACAAGGAATTCTTGCTACAACCATTGCTACAACTGTTTCGGGAATTGGTGAATCCGCACCTGGAGTACTTTGAATAGTTAGGAATCCTTACTTAAGGAAGAATGTACTTGCATTGGAGACATTGCAGAGAAGGCTGATTCCTGGGATGAAGGGGTTGTCTTGTGAGGAAATGTGAGCAGGTTGGGCCTATACTTATTGGAGTTTAGAAGAATGAGTGATGACCTTATTGAAACATAAGATTCTGAGGGGAATCGATAGGATAGGTGTTTCCTCTCATGGGGTAGGATAAAACTAGGGGACACAGATTAAAAATAAGGGGCCGGATTCTCAGGTTGCTGTCGCCAAAATCGCGCTCAGCGATCGGCCGGAGAATCAAAGTTCCCAACCAAATCAGGGTGGCACCACTTTTGCGATGCTCCACCCCCTCCAAAGCAGCGTACTCTCCAAGTACGCCACACCACATATTGACGGTCTCAGGACATTGCCTGAGGCCCGCCCCCCCAATGCTCTACCCCAAAGCGGCCGAATTCCTGCTGCATGCTAGCCCCCAGCAAAACGGGGAATCGGTGGCTGCTTTCCGCCATTTCTCTGGTATAAAACACCACCGTTCCCACGCTGGCGTGGGGTCATAGCCCCAGAATCAGAGAATCCAGCCCTCGGAGTCTCCCATTTTTCTTTCTCCGAAAGGGTCACTAATCTTCTGAATTCCCTTCCCAAAGGAACAGTGGAGACTGTGTCATTCAATATACTCACTGCTGGTTTAAATTATTGGTCGACAGGCGTGTGAAGGGTTATGAGGGACAGGCAGGAATGTGGAGTTAAGGCCATGACCTTATTGAATGGTGGAGCAGGCTCAATGGGCTGAAGGGCCTCCTCCTACTCCTATTTCAAGTGATCTTATCATCTCATGTTCCACTTGTGAAGAAGGTGGCCACATCTTCCCTGGTCCGTCCTCAAGTGGTTGAGGAACTTCCAGATTATCAGTGGAAGGTTGAAAGCTGGGACTACCCTACGTGGGTCAGTTACCAGCTTGTGGTTGGTGATATTTGCAGTCGACCAAGAGGTGAGCCACGAGAGGTGGGGCTGTCACCAGTTTGCCAGGGGAAGAAGTGTGTTCCAGTCAGGACCATGAGATTTCAGACGAGTCCAAGGCAAACCATTGCCCATATACTGAACTTCTGCCCTGAGAGATCCATTCCTGCCATTCACACTGTGTCCGCTGAAGCCTTTGAATTGATTGTCAACCCCAACATCCAACTATAACTGCAACGCCCTCATTCGAATGCAGGTAATCAAGTATTTTAACTCATTGCTGTTTGTGGGACCTTCCTAAGCATAGATTGGTTGCTGCGTTTCCCACATTACAACCGTGACTACACATTAAAAATATAATTTGTTGGTTGTGAAGTGCTTTGGAACGTCTTGAAAGGCACTTTTGTTAATGCGAGTTCTTTCTTTCCTTGAAATCATACACAGATGCAAGGGACTTTGGGGAAATTGGTCCACGGCAGCATTTAACAAAATTCTGCAGAATTAAAAATAACAAGAAATAGTCACAGGGCTAGTTGATTATGATAGAAAAATGAAAGTAGACACAAAGCCCAGGCAATTTTTTTTCCCCAGAAGTAATGACACCCAAACCGTCGGTTACCTCTTTGTAGAAATGAATGTTCTCTCGGATCAGAGAGCTGCACTCCTTAGCATTTCAGAAGAGCTGAATAGAGAGCTGGCTTTCCTTTGGGCTCAGACAATGGCTTATCGGAGACGGGTTTTAATTCCCATTCTCTGTGTATGGTGTGTGTCGGAGCTGATAAGGTGGTCCAGTTAATTAGCTGCAACCCAACAAGGGCCTAAAAGCAGAGTCAAGGCAAGATTCAGGAGCTGGGACTGATTTCATCATAATGTATTATAGATTAATGTCCCAGTGGTACTGTAAAATTCTCTGCATAAATCAAAACCTTTTATTCATCATGAAAGCAGGCACCATGAAACAATGGTTTTTATTAACTATTTCACAACCGAAAGTCTTTTTTGGTGACCGGAATAAAGCATTCCTATGGCACCTTTCACAAAGGGCGCAATTTACCGGCTGTTCACACTGATGGGATATCCCATCTCACGCCGGCACACGGGTTTCCAGGCGACGAGGGGTGTAGTCACCGGGAAATGCCGTTGACAATGGCGGGGTCGGTAAATCCTGCTGGCGGGCTGCCTCCATCGCCAGAAAACAGGTGACGAGTTGGTCGGTAAATCCCGCCCAAGATGTCTTGTAGCCAACAAAGCATTTTTGAACTGTAGGCCCTCTTATAAGGAGTGTGTCAGCCAATTTTTAAACAGCAAGACCCCAGAATAACTATTTCCAAGAACAGCAAGAAATCTTCTGCCCGTGCCCAGACAAGTACTAATCCCTCAACAATACAGCAAGAAGCATTTTTTTATCCGATCATTATCTCATTGCTATTTCTAGAAGCTTGCTGCCTGCGACTTGGCTACTTTATTTCCTACCTTACAATAGCCACTGTTTCAAAATTATTTAATGATCTTGGGGTGGCCTGAGACTGTTAAAGGTGCTATACAAATGCAAGCTCATCCCTTACTTCACCATCTTTCACTCTCACATGCTCATGGGTAGGTTAAATGGATTAGTAACATCACCACCTTCTTAATTTTACCATTGCTTTGAACTCTAATTCTCTGGGTTGTCTAGATTGGCAGTCCAATAACATAACCAATGGCAGCCATGGCATTGTATTGCAGTAAGACTCAGTATCTTCAGGATGGGAAGGGAGAACTTGAAGATGAAAACTCTATGGAGGGGATTTTTAACCTTCTCCACTCATGAGAAAGTTGGCATGGGCTCAAAATCTGGAGAAAAGCAAAATCATGATTCTCTCTGGCGCGATTGGCTTTTGGAATCTTATCCCCCATTCCACACCACCACCACCACCCCCCCCCCCCCTCCCCCCCCCCCCCCCCCCCCCCCCCCCCCCCCCCCCCCCCCCCCCCCCCCCCCCCCCACCGCCCCATCACCATTGAAGTAGTGTGAATCATTTCATTTTGAGCACTCTCCAGACCTTCACTCTTCATAGAATATTCACCAGGCACCAGCGTGATGCCAAGCCCGCACAATTTACAACAGCTCTACATAAACATAAGGGTGGCACGTGGCACAGTGGTTAGCACTGCTGCCTACTGCACTGAGGACCCGGGTTCAAATTCCGACCCTGGGTCACTGTCTCTGTGGGGTTTGCACATTCTCCCCGTGTCTGCGTGGGTTTCACCCCTACAACCCAAAAGATGTGCAGGTTAGGTGGATTGACTACACTAAATTGCCCCTTAATTGGGAAAAAAAATAATTGGGTATTCAAGATTTATTTTTTTAAAAAGCTCTACATAAACATGAACCTGGCAGTTTCACCTCCGAGGGGGATATCAGAGGTGAGCTCAGGTAACCATGACTCCCCAGTCTCTTCACTGCTCAGAGTGCACCAGAGACGATGCGATGGGACTCAGGTAAGTTCAACTTGGGACCGGGGCTGGGGCCCAGTCACTCATTCTCGGCAGGGAGGGTTTGCTAGCCAGCTTTAACAAACATTCACTTGCTTGAAGGGGGTGGGAAGGCTGACATGCAGGCACCGGTCCCACTGGAGATGCCAGGCTGCAATGGCAGAGTGGGTGACTCAGAAATGGCTTCCTTCCCTGCCTCATGAAGAATGAAGACCCTCTCACTTGGGGAAGCACAACTGAACTGAGTACAACCCCACACTTTGGCACAATTCTGCTTATCAAGGGCTTGAGCTTCATTGACTACCAATTGCACTTGTTTCGGAAGCCTGGCTGTCAGGAATAAGTGTGTAGGGCTGTGAAATGGGAGAATGTGGGTGCCCTGGTGATGTGTGAATTTTGCTCTAATCAGCTGTGCCTCATCTGTCACAACAGGTATTCAATTGGCGTGGCCAAACTTGCCATAAACAGTGCCAGGCAGCAGATGACCGAGGGTGTCATCCAACGCGATCCGCCCACATCCAGTGACACAGTTAATTGTCCATTCTCGTTAGGCACCACAGGGACTGTGGTACCTCATTGACCCCTTTAATCACATTTTAGTTTGATGTTTTTAAGTTTCATTTGTGATTTGTTTTTGTTTAAGGTGCTGCCCCTTTTACTTTGTCCCTCAATTTATTTGATTTAGTTTATTTATTTCACACAAAGTCATGCAGTCCCAATCAATGAACCCCAATGCTCTCACTGTCCGTTTGGAATTTTCACATTCTCCCTTTGTCTGCGTGGGTCTCGCCCCCACAACCCAAAGATGTGCCAGGTAGGTGAATTGGCCACGCTAAATTGCCCCTTAATTGGAAAAAAAAGAATTGGGTACTCTAAACGTATATTAAAAAAACAAAAAAACAAAACCCCAATGCTCAATCAAGTGGTTACATCACACAGGGTATCCCCAAGGAAAGGATTCATGTTTAAGTCTATAATCACTCATCCCATTTCATGTCATCACAGGGGGCTCCTCTGTGGGTCCCTCTGAGGATACAGATGCAGATTCCATGCATCCACTCAATAGTGTCGTCACCCAGTGCAAGGGGGGGGTAAGGTGACTTTGGGTTTGGTGCACGGTCGGGACAAGAGCCATAGATGTAGGAACCAGAGTTCTAGAGAAGGCTGCGCCGATCCCGCGCGACAGTGGACCACCTTTTCCAAGTCCTGCAAGAGCTGGCACCACATGAGATGGGAATACACCAACTGGACGTAGCACTTACAATCACTGCCGCTGTGAACCTCAATGCCAGCAATTCATTTCAGGGCGGCACCAGTGGTCTGTGTGGCATCTCTCAGTCAGCTGCACACAAGTACTTTAGGGAGGTGACAGATGCCCTGTGTGCGAGGGCCCACCTTGGACCAGGACCAGGAAAGCCAAGAAACCCATTCACCCATTTAGCTGCATGCGCTAAATGCAAGGTGCCATTTCTAAACCGCAAGGGATTCCTTAATACCACATTGTCTGTGACCACATGGTGCGAATCATGCAGGTGTATGGCCATTTCCCGGGGAGCGCCATGACAGTTACACCTTGGGGCATTCGCAGACTCCAGATGTCTTTGAAGGAGAGCAGCATCTGGCTCCTCGGAGACAAGTGGTACCCAATAAGGAATTGGCTGATGACGCCAGTGCGGAGGCCACAAACTGAGGTGGAGGCTCACTCCAATGAGGCCCATGCTTCAACGTGAGTGTTGGTGAAGCAGATGATCGGACAGTTGAAGATGCAGTTCTGGTGCCTGGACTGGTTGGGGGGGCGGCCTCCAGTACAGCCCCATACAGGTTGACCTGCATTATTGTTGCCTGCTGCACTCTCCACAACTTGGTGCTGCAGAAGGGAGACCGCCTGGACCTTGAGGAGATGGAGGAGTGCCACATCTCCTCAGGAGTTCCAGAAGGACGGTGAGGGGCAAACCACGGAGAAAGAGGAGGTAGGACTTTGGGCCATAGCCAGAGCTTGCTTAGGCCCTCCAGCTAGGGATGCCCTCACAGCTTCTAGGTTTGGAGACGAGTGGGATGAGGGGTGAAGAATTCTCCAAAGGAGGGAACTGTTATCTCCGCATTAGTGTGGTGCCCTATTCCACGGGCAGGTGCTAAAGCCATTGGCTGGACTCTGCAAGAGAATGATGATGACTTGAATTGAGGACAGAGGAATGGTCCTCACATCCTCAGACATATGTCTGACTGGCCTGACATAGAGCTGAATGTGCCCTGCCAAGGAACTGGCTTATCATGAGGTTCAGAGATATGGTATATGCTCTCACCTGCTTTAACCCCCTTCGGTATCAGGGGTCCTGGTGTTTTTCTCCAGGGTGGACAGCGTCTCAGCACTTTGTCAGCCCATGGCATCCTCCTCACTGGAGAAGAGTAACTGCCGTGAGAGGCCCGAACATTGATACCAGGCGGGAGGGGCAGGGGGTGCTGCCAGCAGCTGCGCATCTTCAATGAGTCATCAGTGTGGGAGGTGGGAGTGACATAACGCTGCCACTCACACTGCACAGGGACGAAGCACCAAGTGCGAGCGGGGGTTTGTGGATCTTGGGCCCATGAAATGACAGGGTGGAGGATCTGGTGGTGAACAAAGTGGAATTTATTACAAGTGCCATATTACAGTGACGCCCTATCGAAACCAGTGCTTGTGATCACCCGTGTCCACTGGCTGCCACAATACGTCTGGGTGTCTTCCCAGGATACACAGCTGGGGTAGAGGTGGTGGACTGCCTTCCATGCCCTGTTGCCTGAGATTACATCCCCTGGGGGGCGTGAACATTGAGATTCAGAGCATATCTTCGAGCAGCATGGGTGTTGCAGTGCTGCCCTCCTCGGTGTGCGGGGCTGGAGGTGTGTCGCTCACAGGGAGAGTGGTGTCAGATGGTCTGGGCACACCTGGGTGGAGCTCCCCAGGCTGTGCCCCTGCTGATCCTCTTCCCTTTGGGTGCCTTAGGGCCCTGGGACAGAGGGGCAGCTGGAATGAGATCCAGAAGTTTCACCATCCTCCGGCGCTGACACTTGTGGTCTCACTCCATCGCCTGTACCATGTAGTTGAATCCCTCAACCATGGCAGTCATGCCCTCAACTACTGGAGCAGACATCCCCCACCATGGATTGCACATCCTGCATCAAGGTCTCTCCTGAGAATGCCACCCTCACATTGTTGGCGTTGATGCATTTGAGGTGCCATCTCCTTAGACAGAAGATGATTGGACTCCTTCATTTGGCCTTGCAGTCTGAGAAGAGATGCTGCCATCCCTTCCTGACTCTCGTGACTCTGTCTTTGCAGTTCCATCAGCTCGAGGATGACCAGACCCAGGTACACGTTAGCGACCAGGTGCTCAGTAGTGTCGTGTGCTCCGGGATCCCTCCGAGTGCTGGATCCCTGAGATGTCCCTGCCTCCAGCTGCTGAGATCATCATCTGTTTGTGACCCAAAAGCCTGTCTACTAGTCATTCCCACTGAGTTGTGAATATTCATGCTGGTGGAGGGTGCGTGTGGCAGCTGTGACGCCTCTTCAAGGGTGAGATCGAAGAAGTGTCCCTCCGAGCTGCTTTGCTCTGGATCTTCCTGAGGATGGTCTGGGCTGGTCGATTGTTTCTCCAGCAAGGGAAGCAAGATGGCACTCGTACATCACGGGAGATTAATGGAGCGAGATTTTTACTCACGTGAGGTTTTATGTATGACTGGGTGTCCTGACAGTTCGCACATTTCCTCACTGCCCCCACTTCACCATCAGCACAGGCACAGTCAGGCTCCTCCCCAGCCAGTTCAAGCACTCTCTCCTCGTGAGCGGTCAGGTTTCTGAGCTCCCGCATGACTCCAGGTAGCTCACGCCGATTGTGCTCCAGTTTGTCCAGTGCAGACACAGTCAGGGAGATTGTAGATGGCATATCTGCTGGTTAAGATGGTTGGAGAGTGGAATGCGTGGGACTGGAATGGAAACAGGGATGTGAGGAGCAACTTGGGAATGTGAAAGGGGGGCCTGGGTGGTGGCAGGGGGGGAAAGAGGACTTTGTGACATGTAGGCAACCTGCGAGGTGGATGGCTGAGAGATTACTTTTGGAGGTGCGAGGGGTGGAGGTGGGTGAGGGGGTGCAGTGAGAGACTGGAGGTGGCAGACCTACCCTGGCCGCATGAAGGTCATTTATCTTCTTCCTGCACTGTTGCCCTGTGGTCTTCTAGAGATAGCTGACACTGATTCAGACAGCTTTTGCCTCCCAGGCAGGGGTAAGGGACCCTGCTGGTGAGCCGCCTCCCGGATTGGGGGTAGAGTACTCCCTGCCTCTGCTGACCCTATCCAAGAGTCTGGTCAGGACTCCTTCAGTAAAACATGGAGCAGGGTTCCATGCTGCCATCCCCCTCGAATGGATCTGAAACAAGTGCTGGGGAGACATTTATATGGATTTCCCCATGATTGCACTGATTAAGGGTGAGTGAATCAGTGGGAAGGCACCGGGAGCATGGCGTGATTCTCGTGGGGAGAAGGACTTTTCTTAAAGTGGTGTAAAATTCCGTGAGAAATCCCGCTGACTCCGGCGGAGGATTTCACTCCAGTTTTCTCACCGGAACTGACATTTTGCTGTTCTTTGGGAGGATTCTGTCCGGAAAAAATAAGTCACGAACCTGCTCCCAGCACAAATTCCAACTTGCCGCACAACATAGTTCTTCAATTCCTGAATATCCAGACCGTGAACTCCATAAGTCACATGATGTATTGTCAAGAATTTAGATGTGACAGACAATTAGGTTTAGTTTTTGTTTATCAATTTAGAGTGTCCAATTCATTTTTTCTAATTAAGGGGCAATTTAGCGTGGCCAATTTACCTCCCTACACATCTTTGGGTTGTGGGGGCGAAACCCACGCAGACACAGGGAGAATGTGCAAACGCCACACGGACAGTGACCCAGAGCCGGGATCGAACCTGGGACCTCAGCACCGTGAGGCAGCAGGGCTAACCCACTGTGCCATCGTGCTGCTCTTACAATGAGGTATAGTTATCGTTGGATGGTGGAAGGGGAGTTGGACAAGGATTCAAATAACCCCTCAATCCATCAAGTTTCTCATCTAAAGCACAAGGCTTTAGAGGGGCCATCGCCAAACAAGGGCATCTGCCACTGTGAGGTGCACCTTGTTTTGCAAATGCTGTGGAACAGAATCCACAGCATCAACATCGAGGGTAGGCTGCTAAAGATCAGCAGGAAATTAGTGTGACCACTACATCAGACAGGTTGAAGGGAGGAACCAGGTGGAATATTACTTTAAGGCAGCAGCAATGGAAGAGCACACCATTGATGTTTCCACTCGATTTCCTGCATTTGTCTCTGAAAATCTCCACCTCACTATACTCCTGTTCAACCTACCTCTTTGACCAAGCCTTTGTGAACTGTTAACACTCTCGTGAATAGCTCTGGGACATTTTATTACGTTAAAAGTTCTATAAATACAAGTGGTTATGTCTTCAAAGGCCATTTTGCATTATTAGATTTCAGCCCAGGATTGCAAGCTGCAGAATATTTGGCTTGAAATACAGAGGTGAACAACTTCTATTCTGCATCTAATCAATACGCAGAGGTGTGTGGGGCCAACTCTGCGTGGGGAAAGCTAGGCCAACAGCAATGACTGAGCATTCCAGTGTTAAACAGTCTCTCACAACAGGGAAGCTGGACTAAATCTGTTCTACAACAGATGGCAGTCACAAACAAGCCAAAGCAAGCTGGGTCAGGTATCACTGCAGCCATATCACCTTAACCAGCTCTGACAGACCATCCGCAGAACCACTTTGTAATTCATTCTGATGCAGAGCCACTGTCTGTCAGACAGATAGAGGCGACAGGCGTAGAGTCAGAATTATGGTGCGATGACGAATAAGGGATAGAGACAGAGGTATGGAGAATAAAGAGCAAGCAACAGAGACAGGTACATGTCCATGTGGAGTCTGCACATTCTCCCCGTGTTTGCGTGGGTTTCGCCCCCCACAACCCAAAAGATGTGCAGGCTAGGTGGATTGGCCATGCTAAATTGCCCCTTAATTGGATAAAATTAATTGGGTACTCTAAATTTATTTTAAAAAACAGAGACAGGCACAGAGAGATAGAGAACAAGCGACAGTTAAGAAGAGATGGAGGCCAAGAGATGAAAATAAAAACATGAAGAGTTAGAGAAGCAGAGACGGAGACATAGAATGATAGAAAATAAGAGAAGCAGAGCCAGATATAGAGAGAATGAGAGAAGTGGAGACATAGAGACAATAAAATGGGGAGAAACCAGAAGAGGTAAAGAGCAAGAGAAATAAAAAGAGAGGGAACGAGTTAGAAAGGAGAACAAAAGGGCAGCACGGTGACGGAGTGGTTAGCACTGCTCCCTCACTGTGTCGAAGATCCAGGTTTGATCCCAGCCCCGGGTCACTGTCCGTGTGGAGTTTGCACATCCTCCCCGTGGCTGTGTGGGTCTCACCCCCACAAGCCAAAAAGATGTGCAGGGTAGGTGGATTGGCCACGCTAAATTGCACCTTAATTGGAAAAAATAATTGGGTACTCTGAATTTATGTTAAAAAAGAAAGGAGAAATAGAACACAATAGACATACAAACAAAATAGAAATAAACAATATAGATCATGGGAAACAAACAATATTTAGGAAGACATGTATAATGATAAAAACAGATAAAATAACAAGAGAGCGAGAGAAAGAGTAAAAAGGAAATAGAGCCAAAGGAAGTCATGGGAATAAAATTAGAAAGACAAAAGGAAAATTTAAAGAAGGAAATAAAAGAAGACTTCTTATTTTTTTACACTATTAGAACCAATGTGTGAATGCATGCAATTGGCATACTGAGTACCGCTTGGCTGAGGCTAGGAAACAAATCACTGCTCAGAGCAGTAAGGTAATGGCATGTTCCCTGACCTCTGTCCTCAACAAAGTATCGCTAGGACAAAGATCCAGTAAGGAGGTTCAGACACTGACTACAATAACAACTGTCTGCAGGAGAGGGCAAGTTTATGTATAACTGGTTGAAGGATATGCCAATTCAACTTTTTATCTGTCAATGCCTCGATTTTAAAATTTTCAGCATTATGTTCAAATTCCTACAGCCTTGGCCCTCCACTGCAGCCCTGCCACACCCCCATCTTTGTAACCTCCTCCAATCCTACAACTCTTCAGAATCCCTGCGCTTCTCGAACTTTGATTTCCCGAGTAGCAGATTTTCTTTGCTCCATTATTGGCAGCTATGCCTTCAGGTGCCTCGGCTCTGAGCTCCCGCACCCCGTCCCTGAAGCTCACCACCCCTCTCCTCTTGTAAGACTGTCTTTTTTGTCCCCCTTATCCTCATGCCTCTTTATATGGTTCAGCAGTACATTTTGTTTCATAACTTGGAAATTGCAAGGGGGAGAACTTTTTATTTTTTTTTAAATTAAGAGTACCTAATTCATTTTTTCCAATTAAAGGGTAATTTAGCGTGGCCAATCCACCTACCCTGCATGTCTTTTGGTTTGTGAGGACGAAACTCACACAAACATGGGGAGAATGTGCAAACTCCACATGGACAGTGACCCAGAGCCGGGATCGAACCTGGGACCTCGGCGCCGTGAGGCAGCAGGGCTAACTCCCTGCGCCACCGTGCTGCCCTTAGGGGGGAGAATTTTACCAGTTCACATGAGGTGGGAACGAGGCAAGAGGCCAGTAAAATTTGGTTTCCCAACTTTGCCGCGTCATCGGGGAACTTTACTGATGGCGGGTAAGGGTAGTGGAAAGGCTTGCCAATTTTAATACGCAAAAGCCACTTTACCAGACTGTCAACATTTTGCTGACAGTGGATCGATTCACCACCATTTGGAGGAGCCAGCAGCTGAATGTAGACCAGTGATGGGCAACCTAGGCTAGTGAGTGGGCCACATGAGTGGGCGTCCTTCAACCCACTGAGCCACAAGATTGAAATCTGGCTTGCTTACTTATCAGGGCCCCATGAATAAGATTAAATACAATTTAAAAATATATATATTTAGAGTACCTCATTGTTTTTTTTTCCAATTAAGGGGCAATTTAGCGTGGCCAATTCACCTACCCTGTGTCAAGATATGCAAACATGCAACCAATGAACACTCAGAATAGGACACAACCAATGGGAAGTCAGGACACTCGGAGGTGGCATCACCACAAGGGGGCATGACATAAACACTATAAAAGGGATGAGGCACTCACACCCTGCCTTTTTCCACAGACAGACATCTAGAGAGTTAGATAGGGTTGATCAGCAGCATCACACCCCAGCATGTGGCTTAGAGCAGTGCTTCTCAAAGTGTGGTACGCGTACCGGCGCCGGTACTCGAGCCATTGTCTGCCGGTACTTGGAGTGTTTCCAGAAAAGAAAGAGACAGTAATCCTGGATTGGCTTGTTTCGCTTACCGGTCCCTGGCACATTGAAAAAAAAAACTGCCGGTACACTTTAGGGCAGCACGGTAGCATGGTGGTTAGCATAAATGCTTCACAGCTCCAGAGTCCCAGGTTCGATTCCCGGCTGGGTCACTGTCTGTGCGGAGTCTGCACGTCCTCCCCGTGTGTGCGTGGGTTTCCTCCGGGTGCTCTGGTTTCCTCCCACAGTCCAAAGATGTGCGGGTTAGGTGGATTGGCCATGCTAAATTGCCCGTAGTGTCCTAAAAAGTAAGGTTAAGGGGGGGGTTGTTGGGTTACGGGTATAGGGTGGATATGTGGGTTTGAGTAGGGTGATCATTGCTCGGCACAACATCGAGGGCCGAAGGGCCTGTTCTGTGCTGTACTGTTCTAACTCTAACACCACATCAGATAGTTTGAGATGCACTGGCTTAGAGCAAGCTGGTACAGTTAGACTGAGTTACTACAGTTAGATTAGCAGAGAGTCGAACTCATTTGAGAACTGTGTTAATAGTTCAATAAACACGTTGAACTCATTTCAGAGTCTGGAGCATACTTTAGTTAAGACTACATCAAGTAGCAGCCTGTGTTATCCGAAGCAACTGAACACAACACCTTGCACATCTTTTTGGGTTGTGGCGGGTTAGCCCCACGCAGACACAGGAGGAATGTGCAAACTCCACACGACATTGACTCAGATTAAATACATGCTGAATATTTCATAACAAGTTGTAGATAATTCTTAATCTTTTATACATTCATGGAACCATGAACTTCAAATGGTAAAAACAAAGGAAATATTTACACTTTGGACTCAGAGGGAACACACGGCTCTCAGTCAGTGTTGTGGACAATCAGCGCGTACCTCACTTCACTTGCCCTTACTTCAGTTATACCGATAGGAAACAACTACGGAAATCAGTGGAATGTGGCAACCCTACTTATGGGTAACAGTCAACAAAATGTCGTGGGCCGCACTCAGAACTCACGGGCCTCACGTGGGCTCTGGGCCACCGGTTGCCCACCATTAATGTCGACAGACTCCCAATGCAGCCACGGTGCGGGAGTGTTTTTTTCATCAAGGAGCAACCACTGACACCAAAGGTAGCCCCTGTAACGTCCATGCTTTCACCATAGGGGTTATCCTCCATCAGCGGTGATTTTATTTCTTTTAATTAACTTTGTCCTACCCCCTGAGTTTGGAACCCACAGAAGTGGCACCTTTCCAGATGAGGCTCCTCAGATGATGCTCAATCAGGCAGGCCAGCAGCTCTCTGAGGGGGGGAACCTCCTCCTGAATGAGTACTGTTCCGAGGGAGCGTTAAATGTGGTAGGGTTGCCGACATCAACGGAGATGCATTCACTACTGACTTTCTCAGTGGCAAGGCAAGAAATCAACTATCCAAAAAATCTTGCCATGGTGTCTACAGCATGGAGGTTGGCTATTTAGCCCAACTGGTCAATGCCACTATTAATATTCAGCATAGACCTCCACCCACCAAACTGTGTGAAAGACCTTGGGACATTACACTGTGCTAAAGACACTATACACAAATGCAAGTTGCTGTTGTTCAGGCTCGCATTTTGGGTGCCTGGATTGGTAATTAGGTGGGTTACTGTATGTGTAAAAGGTTGTTAAGTTGATTCATGGGTGTGTAGGTGGATTATTGACTGGATGTATATCAGGAGGGTGTCTTGATTGGGTGCTTTGTGGATAGATGGTGGCTACCATATTCTTCTGGACCACTATCAATATATCTCTTCAATTACTGAAAAATAGCCAAAATGCACCATGCAGATTCTTCTATTCTCCAATGTTTGATCTCTTCAAATGTGACACCCTGCCCTCCAAGAGTCTTGTGGCTTAGTTGTTTTTTGATGTGAGCAGCAATCTAAACTCCAATCTGTTGCCTCTGGGTTCAAAGTAAATGAAAGTGCCATTGACTTATAATGGTCATACTGAAAGGAGAGATCTCCTTTCAGATGTCTCACCTCTTTGAAATGTGATGCAGTGTCCAGCTGATCCTGGGTGTATGTGCAAATGATTGATCAATAGTGAGTGTCAATACTCAGTGACGACTGGTTCATACCTGCATAACAAGAACAACAAATCTCAGTCACAACATTAATCAACATATTAAGACTCATAATCAGATCTCTATGATAGAAATCAGCAGGCCTCGTCAGCATAATTTTAAAACTTCCATCTCGCTTATTCACATTTGCGATCTCCTATTTTTGTTCCTTCTTAGGAGCTCAAAGGCATGTTGACACAGTGGCTAGCACTACTACCTCTCACAGTGCCAGGGTCCCGGGTTCATGTGGAGTTTGCACTTTCTCTCCATGTCTGCGTTTCCTCCAGGTTCTCTGGTTTCCTGCCACAGTGCAAAGATGTGCAGGTTAGGTGGATTGGCCATTCTAAATTATTGCTTGTTGTTCAAAGATGTGCAGGTTGAGTGGGGGACTGGGCCTAGGTGGGGTTCTCTTTCGGAGAGTCGATGCAGACTTGATGGGCTGAATGGCCTCCTTCAGCACTGTAGGAATTCCAAGATTCTATATATCAGTGAACCTCATCAGCACAATTTAAAAACCTCCACCTCGCTTATTTACATTTGTGATCTCATACTTTTATTCTTTCTTAGGAGCTCAAAGCTAAAGAATGTCTTAATCTCTCGCTGTCCTCAACTCCGACTTTTAAACCAAAGTCTGAAAAAACTCACCCACTGCCTCTCAACTAAACTCCTCTTTCCTACGCCTGTTGTGTTCTATAGTATTGGCTTTCATGCTTCTCCTGGGTTAGCCACGAGAGAGAAATACAACACAGACTAGTGCAGCTAACTATAGAAGCGCTCTAGTGTAATAAAGAATTGGGAGCACAGTTTCAGCTTGAACATAATCAGAAAATTGCACCTAAACTTCACCCATAATTGCGCTGGTGAGGTTATAATGCAAGTTTCTGATTTTTAAAAAAAATCATGTGCATAACCACCAGTTTAAAGTCTTCCATGAATCAATACAATTGGGCAGTGTAATAGAATACAATTCTTTAATTTTCTTTCTATTAAAAGTATTCTTTACTGAATTCAAAGCTGGTAACCATGGTGCAATTTTAGTAATGCAGTTGTAAATGGGTTTATCATAGAAAGGTAAGCATTTATAATACATATTCACCCGAGAATAACCTAATTTGAAATCACTGAATTTATTTATTTTTTAAATTTAGAGTACCCAATTCACCTTTTCCAATTAAGGGGCAATTTAGCGTGGGCAATCCACCTACATTGCACATCTTTGGGTTGTGGGGCGAAACCCATGCAAACATGGGGAGAATGTGCAAACTCCACAGGGACAGTGACCCAGAGCTGGGATCAAACCTGGGACCTCGGCGCCGTGAGGCAACCGTGCTAACGACTGCGCCACTGTGCTGGCCCCTAAAGCACTGAATTGACTTGAAAAATCTACATAGATCCCTTTTATAGTTTCATTGGTACACACTGGTTCGTTTGTTAGTAAATGAATTTGGCCTGCTTTTGCAGTAGTAACGACAATGAAACTGATCAGCATTTGCCATCATTCCTCTTCTGAATTTGGTAGCAAATACTGGTGCTTGCATATACACAGTTAAACACAGGAATTCAGAGGTTGTCATTAGTAGACACTTCTCTGTAAGGTGCATGGTTGAAGTCCCCAGAGAATGCAATCTGTTAGACATCATAACTGTCGAGGACTTGTCCTTTTATGCTATTAGCTTTACTGTAAACCCCCTTGAAAAAGTTACCCCTTGTTGAATGAACTAAATAGTTTTTTTTTAATGCTATTTTATTGCAAACATGTATGAGTACAGGTTACAGCGAACAAACAGCCCGGGAAACATACTTCCCATCAATCAATTATACAGTCTGTACAGATTTTTCGCCTTTTTCACCTCCCCCTACCCCTGCGACGAACAGCCCGTCAAACACGGTCACAAACATCCCCCACCTTTCCTCAAGCCCCCCTGAAGAGCCCCTTAACTCATATTTTATCTTCTCTAATCACAGGAAGTCATACAGGTCACCCAACCAGGCCGCTACCCCCGGTGGCGATGCCGACCGCCACTCCAGCAAAATTCGCCGCCGTGCAATCAGAGAGGCGAAGGCCATGACATCGGCCTTCCTCCTCTCCATGAGCTCCGGCTTCTCCAAAAACCCAAATATCGCCACCAAAGGGTCCAGGTCCACCCCCTCCTCCACTATCCTGGCTAAGACCGCGAACACTCCCGCCCAGAATCTTCCCAAGTTTTCGCAACCCCAAAACATGTGATTCGCTGGCCCCCACCCACACCTCTCACAC
Organism: Scyliorhinus canicula; assembly: GCF_902713615.1. Lineage (NCBI taxonomy): Eukaryota > Metazoa > Chordata > Chondrichthyes > Carcharhiniformes > Scyliorhinidae > Scyliorhinus > Scyliorhinus canicula. The sequence continues at coordinate 116,277,354 of NC_052146.1, forward strand.
CCATCTGCTACCCCCTGAAAGAACCCACTTATTCTGGCCCATGTCATATGCACCCTGTGCACCACCTTAAACTGTATCAGGTTCATCCTCGCTGCTAAATAGGTTTTTAATGGCATACTAAGTTCATAACGATTGTGAAACAACTCATGAAAAAAACCTTGAAAAACTACTTTTATATTTGTGAAATGTCAAATTGTTCCATTACGATTAAAATTTCTGCAGATTTTTAAAATAATAATTTTTAACAAGTTTGTTTATGAAACTTCGTCTTCAATCTTAATCACATGCATATGGCTAAATAATTTATTGTTGCACCCTGCAAAATGATATTAAAAAGTTAAGGATAATCAGTGCACTTCCTGATTTGCTGTCTGTGAGAATACTTCAATGTGATTCCTTGCTTATCTGTTTGCTGACATCACTGTTAATGCATACCAAGTGTTCCCCTTGACTTGATGCCAGATTTAAACTGCAAGCAGGAAAGGGGAAAGCGGTGCCACAGTGATTGCCAGATTTATTGGGCAGCTTTCTTTGAGGTCAGTGGCTAGTGTGGGGCTCCTCTGCTGATTGTACATATTTTTGATACAATAACACGCTTGTAAACATGGCTACTGGTGCCAGTGTGTGGATGAAAAGTAATGTGATTTGAAGGGTTCTCCTGAAGCAGGGTAGTGGACAAAATGTCAAAATTTTGGCCTGGGGGGTCAGGCTAACTTTGTGATCCTGATCTAGCAAATTGAATCTCAAACAGCGTAAAAGATTGTAAAAAAAACCCCACAAACATAAGTGATTTTGGGTGTGGAGGGCAGGCATATGCTTTACTTCCCTGATCTTTTGTTCTGGTTTGGCTGATTTTCCCCACATTGTACTGAAATTATTAACACAGCTGAGTGAGGGGCAGCACGGTGGTGCAGTGCGTTAGCCCTGCTGCCTCACAGTGCCGAGGTCCCAGGTTCGATCCCGGCTCTGGGTCACTGTCTGTGTGGAGCTTGCACATTCTCCCTGTGTCTGCATGGATTTCGCCCCCACAACCCAAAGATGTGCAGAGTAGGTGGATTGGTCACGCTAAATTCCCCTTAATTGGGGGGAAAATATTAATTGGGTACTTTAAATTTATATTTTTTTTAAAACATAGCTGAGTGAAAACTCCATCCCGTGTCAAAATGGAAGGCGGGGTTAGTTATGATGCCTTACAGAGTCAAACATCCTGCCATGATGTGGAGATGCCGGCGTTGGACTGGGTTATAAGACTTCTTACTGTCAACATCCTGCCAACATTCACTGTTCATACTCAATCAGAAAAAAGGCTGCTTGGGACAAGATAACGAAGGAATCCAATTAGAAAATGGAGGAAACGCTGGGTAAAATGGAAAGTAGGAAGATTTCAAATTTGTTGAACAACAAACTTTTAAAAAGTAAACAGCTGAATTCCAAAATCACACCCACATCAGTCTAATTTTAAGGGTCTGATGTCAGCTCAGACAGCACAGAGATTCACCTCACTGCAAGTGTGGGCATTGACTCTTTGAATGTTAATGGCTTTCCAACTATTCCATCAATTAATATTCATGACACCCCCAAAGCTCTTCACATCATAGATGATGGCTTGTTCATAAACACGCAAGCACACACACGCATAAATATAAATAAATATACACACATATACATACAAAGCCAACATAGCTCAAAGCAAATTGGGAAGCCTGTGTCATTAATCAGCATAAATTAAATTTGTCAAAAATGCCAGTCATTAAGATTGACAAATAATAAGACTTTCACTCAAAGAATCAGAAAAAGAAAAAAAACAGGCAAGGTCACCATAATTACTAATTGCTCAGGGCTGGATAGCAGATATTCCATATCAATTTTTCATTACATGATTATGAATAATCCACAGTACTGTTCATTGCAATTAATGCCCCTGCTCACCCACTAGCTGGAAATTTTAATATATATTAAACAGTATTCACAAGAATGAGCTAATCCTATTAAAAAAGAACCTTGCTTTCATTCCTAAAATATAGCAGCTTTCTCATTATGGAAGAAGTAGAAGTTTGAACAGTAAAGGTGCAGTTTTAAAGGGATACATGCCACACACCAGAGCATTATCAAGGCTGATGAGAGTAAAAGGCAAGACAGAAAGTGGGATATCAACCCCCCCCTCCTCCCCAACCACCGCCCCCACCCCACAACATGTTCTGCAAAAGCAGAGGCAGACCGCCAATGGATGGCGGGGCAGGGGCGGGTGGGGGGGGGGGGGGGGGGTTCGCCATCGGCAAGACCAGAAAATCCTCTTGGTGGAAGGGCCGGAACATGCAGCCCAAAATAAAGAAAGAATTTGTTTTTAAAGAGAGCTTTCCCAGCTTGGAACATCCCATATTCTCGCTGACTTGAAGCCAATACGATGAATTGCATTCACTGTTATAATGCAGGAAGCATGGCAGCAATTTGCGCACAGGAGGCTCCTACAGTGGGCACGATTCTCCGGCCTCATTGCACTCTCGCTCAAGCAAAATGAGACCAGTGAATAGTGAAAAACGTGAACCGCGCCAGGAACCAAACAGATTGCGAAGCAACTGGCCCTATCCCATAGGCAAAATCAGGATCTCGCTGTAACGTGGCGAGAAACCAATTATCACCACTTAAGCCCTATTTTCATATAATTAACGGGAGCCACCCCATATCCAACGGCCTCCTATCATTCAGCGGCCTCCCCAGCAAATGGTCACGCTGGCGCCGATTAATACTCCTTTTTATAAACGTGGAACTGGCAGAAGAGCATCTGCAGGAGCCGATGAGCTGAGCAGCCATTTTTGCTCACAGACAAAGAGCCCAGGGGTGCTGGGCTTGCCACCCCAGTGCTCAGTGGGGGATGGGAACCCCTCTGCTGGGATGGGCCACCATGGGAGGTTGGGGGGGAGGAGGCACTGGGGGAGGCGTGGCAACCGGGGGGGACAACTGCTCACGGTACCACCATGTCAGCCCCTGGATCATGTGTACCCATTTTGGGGGCAACCCTTGTCCCTGCCCACCTGCCCCACTGACCACCCATAACCTCCATCAACGGCTGAGGCTTCTGGCTGCGCAGCTGTAGACATTGCTAATCGGGAATTGGCAGTCATGGTTGGGTGAGCACTTCACACACGCCATGTGGATTCCCATGGGTGGCCGGGCCATGTAGCATGTGGGGTGTCTGCGTGGATTTCACCCCCACAACCCAAAGATGTGCAGGTTAGGTGGATTGGCCACGCTAAATTGTCCCTTAATTGGAAAAAAAATAATTGTGTACTCAAAATGTATTTTTTTTAAATGTAGCATGTGGGAGTCATTGCCTTGCATCCCAATCGCAACCTGATGTCTGGATACTGTGCCTGAACACTGCAGGAAGCAATACCAAACATGCAACATCCAAACACTCAGGGGATGAGACACAGCTCTGGGGACATGTCCACGGCCAGAGGCTGGGTGAGCACCACGGGAAGGAGGGGAGGAGAAACCTTGAGAGATGGGCAAAGGGTCCAGGGTCAGTACGCATTGTAGATGGAAGTGGCAAATTCATAATGGTTGCGCAAAAAGTTGTTTAATGTGTTGTACAATACCCCACTCACATTGGTGCAGCCCCTCCACCCCCCTCCCCACCCCTCATCTACCCCCACCTCCTCCCACGGTACCCTCAGTAATCCGCAACATACTTGGCCCTCCCAGCTCTACCATTACGTCTAGGTGTTTCCCCAGGATGCACATTTGAGGTGGAGGCTGCCAGCTGCCTACCTCATCCCGTGGCCTTCGATGCGAGCGTCCTCTTGGGGCTCTAGGGCCGGAGGGCCCAGGCTCAATTGTCGGCGGCCCATGCACAGCTCTGCCGCCTCTGCTCCATGTGCTGACCTCGAGTCGCAGCCTCATCAGAGGGGTGGGACTCGGGAGAACTGGTGGCCACCGTCGCCACTCCATGGTACGTGTCTGGATTGGCACTCAGTGTCCCCCCTCCTCCCGGTTGGTGCCCATAGTGCCCTTGGGTTCACCTCGGGACGGAGGGGTAGCTGGTTCGAGCTGCGGCTGCCCCTGCATCATCTGGCTCTGCCAGCTGGTCTACACCATTGTGTCGATGCCCTTCGGCGATGTACCTCAATGACTGGGGCATGCGCTCTGCAGTGCCTTGGCCATGCCCATCTGAGAGGGGGACATGTCCCACAGAACCTTATCAAGGCCAGCCTGGTATTGGGTGACATCCCGCAGCTAGTCGGACATTCTATCGAGACCCTCAGCCATGGCCGTCACTGACTGCGCGATGCCCTGGACACCTTCACTCATGGTGCTGACGTCATGCACCAGGCTCTCCACTACAGTCGCCACCCTAGCAATGTTGGCCTCGGTGCCACGCATTGCCTGCCCCATCGCCTGTGCCCGTAGCCTCTGGGACTCCTCCAATCAGCTTTGGATCTGCTGGAGTGACACTGACATCTCCGCTGAATGTCCCGGCCACTCCCTATCGTCACAATCATCTCCGGGTACCTCTGTATCACAGGTTCAGCATCAGGCTGGGACCCAGCTAGGTCCTGGGATCCAGCAGACCTCTGACTGCTGTCTCGTCTGGGGGTTCCAGCTTCCACCTGATGGGCATCAGCAGCAGTGTGGTGCTCACCAGATTGTGCCCCAGAAGCCAGACCACTAACATGTCTCACCGTGGTGCGTGTATCTGCGCTGGTGGAGGGTGCGGATGACAACTGTGCCACAACTATAACAGTTGCATCCTTGGAGATCTCCTCCGAGGTGTTCTCCTCGGAGTCAGGAGAGGATAACACCCAGGATGGGTCGGCGGCGTCGGCTGGAGGACCTGCGGGAGAATGGAAATGTGGTCAGCGGGAGGGATGGGTCAGTCAGTAAGGCAATAACAACTCACGTTTAACAGGTCGTCCAGGTGGAGGCTGGTGGTTCCTCACCTCTGCGGCGTCCGCCAGCCTCCGCTGACGGATCTGTCCTCAGCCACCCCGGTCACCTCCAGGGCAAGCACCCCGAAGGTAGTGAGGATTTTTAAGTCAGCCAATCTTCCGCCAGTCTGGGCCCTCTCCCAGTTTTTCCTGAGGAAACACAGAGGACATCATAAGCCACATACGCGGTTCACAGTGGCGCGGGGGTGGGTCTGAAGGGAGGGTTGAGGGTGTTGAAGTGGGAGGGGGTGGAGGAAGGGTTGGGGGTTGCACGGGGAGTTGCGGGGTGGATGCCCCTCGGGGGCGGTGGGGAGAATTGGTGTCTACTCACTCGTGCTGCCCGGTGTAGGTCGTTGACCTTCTTATGGCACTGAAGGCGTCTCCTGGTCACACTCCCCGAGCTGACACCTATGCCCAGGCAGCACTGGCTGCCTTGTGGCTGACCAACCGGGACCCTCGGGGAAACAGGCCTCCACTGCGTCCAGGAGCCTCCCCAGGTCACCATTGCCGAATCTTGGGGTCGGACTCCTCGGCGCCATTATTGCGAGCTGGCTGGATTTGGCTGAGCAAGTACAACTTAAGCGCTGCTGAATCTTGTTAACAGGGGGCTGGCGAGCGTAGTCCCAGTGAATCTACCGGCGAGCCTTCATCTCCAACACGCAGCTTGTGAGGCCTCATTAAGTGGGCCAATTAACGTTGAATTGCGTGCCGGCCTCGCTGGGACAAGCGCCGGGAAGCTCCCAACAATTCCCACTCATTACCAAACTTAGAAGTTTTTTTTATAAATTTAGAGTACCCAACTAGTTTTTTTCCAATTAGCATAGCCAATCCACCAAACCAGGGATGCGGGGGTGAAACCAATGCAGACACGGGGAGAATGTGCAAACTCCACACGGACAGTGACCCAGGGACAGGATTCAAACACGGGTCCTCAGCGTCGTAGTGCTAACTACCTGTATACTTAGAGGTTTTTGCGCTGGGCAGCACGGTGGCCCAGTGGTTAGCACTGTTGCATCACGGTGCTGAGGACCTGGGATCGATCCCAGCCCAGGGTCACTGTCCGCGTGGAGTTTACACATTCTTCCCGTGTCTGCATGGGTTTCACCCCCACAACCCAAAGATGTGCAGATTAATTGCCCCTTAATTGAAAAAAAATAATTCGATACTCTAAATTTATTTTTCAAACATATAAATAAATATAAAGAATTATGGAGAATTGCGCCTCGAGTGTAGTGTGATAATGATCGATAATTTGTTTCAATTAGCATTGTCGGTTTAATGGTAAATGATGATCACATCAAGAAACCACGGCCGGGATTCTCCGCTATCCGGTGGGGTGGGCCGTAACGGTGCCGAGGAGTGGCGTGAACCACTCCGGCGTCGGTCCACCCGGAAGGTGGGGAATCCTCCAGCGTGTTCTGCCATGCTCCCAGCACATGCGCAGGGGGTTTCTTCTCCTTGCCGGGCATGGAGGACCGTTACAGCGGCCGGCACAAAGGGAAAGAGTGCCCCCACGGCACAGGCCCGCCCGCAGATAGGTGGGCCCCGATTGCGGGCCATTCCACCGTGGGGGCCCCCCGGGGCCAGATTCCACCCCCCCCGAGGACGCTGCAGGCCACCCGCAGGGCTAGGTCCTGCCGGTAAGGACCTTGGTTGATTTATGCCGGCGGGACTGGCCAAAAACGGTGGCCACTTGGCCCATCATGGAGTGGAGACTCACCGGGGGGGGCCACTGCCAATGGCCCCCGACTGGCGCGACGAGATTCCCGCTCCCGCCGAAAAGTCGGCGCCGGAGAATCCGGCAGCTGGCGTTGGGGCGGCGGGGCATGAATCACGCCGCCCCCCAGGCGATTCTCCAGCCCGGCGGGGGGTCAGAGAATCCCGCCCCACATTCTTCTTCAAACTAGTGCCAGAATACCTTTTATTTTTTTATATATTTTTTTATAAATTTAGAGTACCTAATTCATTTTTTCAAATTAAGGGGCAATTTAGTATGGCCAATCCACCTAGCGTGCACATCTTTGGGTTGTGGGGGTGAAACCCACGCAAACACAGGGAGAATTTGCAAACTCCACACGGACAGTGACCCAGAGCCGGGATCGAACCTGGACCCGGGACACCCAGTCGATTGTGACGGACACCGCTGCCCGTGCATCCTGGTGACTCAGTCCATCATGCAGTTAGGCAATTTGGACATTCTGAATTCTCCCTCAGTGTACTTGAACAGGTGCCGGAATGTGGCGACTAGGGGCTTTCAAGTAACTTCATTGCAGTGTTTTGGTTTTTTTTCTTTTTATAAATTTAGCGTACCCAATTATTTTTTTCCAATTAAGGGGCAATTTAGCATGGCCAATCCACCTATCCTGCACATCTTTTGGGTTGTGGGGGCGAAACCCACGCAGACACAGGGAGAATGTGCAAACTCCACACGGACAGTGACCCAGGGCCGGGATTTGAACTCGGGTCCTCAGCGCCGTAGGCAACAATGCTAACCACTATGCCACCGTGCTGCCCGACTTCATTGCAGTGTTTTTTTGTTTTTTTTTATAAATTTAGATTAGCCAATTATTTTTTCCAATTAAGGGGCAATTTAGCGTGGCCAATCCACCTACTCTGCACATTTTTGGGTTGTGGGGGCGAAACCCACGCAGACACGGGGAGAACGTGCAAACTCCACACGGACAGTGACCCAGAGCCGGGATCGAACCTGGGACCTCAGCGCCGTGAGGCGGTTGTGCTAACCACTAGGCCACCATGCTGCCCTTTCATTGCAGTGTTAATGTAAGCCTACTTGTGACAATAAAGATTATTATAACATTATAATTATTACCTGGAGGGCAGCATGGTGGCCTAGTGGTTAGCACAGCCGCCTCACGGCGCTGAGGTCCCAGGTTCGATCCCGGCTCTGGGTCACTGTCCGTGTGGAGTTTGCACATTCTCCCCGTGTCTGCGTGGGTTTCGCCCCCACAACCCAAAAATGTGCAGAGTAGGTGGATTGGCCACGCTAAATTGCCCCTTAATAGAAAAAAATAATTGGGTAATCTAAATTTATTTTTTAAAAAAATAAAAAAAATAATTATTACCTGGGCATATAGGGCCTCCGTGACTGCACAGATGCACCTGTGCACCGAGCTCTGTGAGGTACTGGACAAGTCGCCACTCGGTACCTGGAAGGAACCAGTGGCGTAAAGGTTCAGGGTGACCGTCAGCTTGACGGTCAACGGAAGTGGATGTCCTCCCCCGTACCCTCATCGTGCCAGGTGCTCCATCATCTGGCAGATATGTTTCACGGTCTCTCTGCTCAGCTGGAGTCTTTTACGGCATGCCCGGTCCGGCAGGTCCTCGAATGACAGGTGATGCCAGTACCAAAAGAGGCCTCATGCTGCGCCTCCTTGGCACCTCCTCCTCCTTGGCCTGTTGGGCAGCCGGCTCTTCAACCTGGGCGGCTGCCACCAGCCCCTCTGTGGCACGCTCCACTGCTGCACGCTCAGCTGCTGCAGTTTCCTCCTCTTCCTTGAGCAGCTCCAGCTCGTACAACCATAGGGCATCCCCCAGGGCTGCGGCGACTAGCAGGAAGGTCACCATTGCTGGTTGATTTCTACTATCCATTGTCTGCTGGGGGTGGAAGGCCGACATGTTAGCATGGTGCAAATCCCCGTGCCCAACACGGTCCAACGGGCTATATGGTGGCCCCAGTTGGCACTGCGGGCTCCGCTCCCGCATGTCCGTCCCCTCACCATCCCCGCGCACAGAGGGAGGCCTCTGTTGCTCGTCCCTGATGCCAGGGGTACCATTGGCTGGCACTGCCCCCACCATGGGTAGGCACCGCGGCTCATGTAGGGGCTACTGTGGGTGTTGCCCTTGGTGGGCCACCGGCAGCTGGTGGGTGGGGAGGGTGGGATGCGGGGGTGGAGGAGATGGGCACTCATACGATCAGTGTCACTCTGCAGAACCAGGGGCCAGGGTGGGTGGTTAGAGGGGTGCGCAGCAAGATAGCTGCCTTGCTGGCTGCGGAAATGGTGATCTGTGTGTGGACACGAACCTAGTCTCCTGTTGGGGGTCACCCTGGCCTGTTCCCCTCATAACCCCACCCACTCCCGGCCCTGGCAGGGCCCCCCACCCCAGCCAGCCCGGCCAGTGTCTGCCCGGCAGCCCGCAGTCGCTCCTCTCCGTGTTCATACCTCCTTAGCAGCCATGACGCCGGTTTCACAATTTTAAAAGCCCAAATGAACTGTGCCCTCGGGAACTCAGCCCATCGGAGGCGGAGAATTGTGGAACCCCAGAGAATACCAGATCGGGCCTGCAAATGACATGCAAATGGTGTTTACTGTATGTGCGTTCCGGAACGCATTGGCGCCGCTGTCGAAGTGACGGAGAATCGCGATTTGGCATCAAATTTGCAGTCGGAGGGCAGCATGGTGGTGCAATGGTTAGCGTTGCTGCCTATGGCACTGAGGACCCGGGTTCGAATCCCGGCCCTGGGTCACTGGCCGTGTGGAGTTTGCACATTCTCCCCGTGTCTGCGTCGGTTTCACCCCCACAACCCAAAGATATGCAGGTTAGGTGGGATGGCCACACCTAACTGCCCCTTAATTAGAAAACATTATTGGGTACTCTAAATTTATATTTTTTTTAAATTGCCATCGGAACCTATTCTCCGTTCAATCGCCTTTCCCGATTTAGACATTGTCCGACGGAAAATCCAGTCCAGCACCTCCAACAGAATAGCACGTCCTGTATTAGCCTAGAGTTTGTGCTGAAGCCTCTCATAAGAACATAAGAGCTAGGAGCAGGAGTAGGCCATCTGGCCCCTCGAGCCTGCTCCGCCATTCAATGAGTTCATGGCTGATCTTTTGTGGACTCAGCTCCACTTTCCGGCCCGAACACCATAACCCTTAATCCCTTTATTCTTCAAAAAACTATCTATCATTACCTTAAAAACATTTAATGAAGGAGCCTCAACTGTTTCACCGGGCAAAGAATTCCATAGATTCACAACCCTCTAGGTGAAGAAGTTCCTCCTAAACGCAGTCCTAAATCTACTTCCCCTTATTTTGAGACTATGCCCCCTAGTTCTGCTTTCACCCGCCAGTGGAAACAACCTGCCCGCATCTATCCTATCTATTCCCTTCATAATTTTAAATGTTTCTGTAAGATCCCCCCTCATCCTTCTAAATTCCAACGAGTACAGTCCCAGTCTACTCAACCTCTCCTCATAATCCAACCCCTTCAGCTCTGGGATTCACCTAGTGAATCTCCTCTGCACACCTCCAGTGCCAGTATGTCCTTTCTCAAGTAAGGAGACCAAAACTGAACACAATACTCCAGGTGTGGCCTCACTAACACCTTATATTGCAACATAACCTCCCTAGTCTTAAACTCCATCCCTCTAGCGATGAAGGACAAAATTCCATTTGCCTTCTTAATCACCTGTTGCACCTGTAAACCAACTTTCTGTGGCCCATGCACTAGCACACCCAGGTCTCTCTGAACAGCGGCATGCTTTAATATTTTATTGTTTAAATAATAATCCCGTTTGCTGTTATTCCTACCAAAATGGATAATCTCACATTTGTCAACATTGTATTCCATCTACCAGACCCTAGCCCATTCACTTAACCTATCCAAATCCCTCTGCAGACTTCCAGTATCCTCTGCACTTTTCACTTTACCACTCATCTTAGTGTCATCTGCAAACTTGGACACATTGCCCTTGGTCCCCAACTCCAAATCATCAATGTAAATTGTGAACAATTGTGGGCCCAACACGGATCCCTGAGGGACACCACTAGCTACTGATTGCCAACCAGAGAAACACCCATTAATCCCCACTCTTTGCTTTCTATTAATTAACCAATCCTCTATCCATGCTACTACTTTACCCATAATGCCATGCATCTTTATCTTATGCAACAACCTTTTGTGTGGCACCTTGTCAAAGGCTTTCTGGAAATCCAGATATACCACATCCATTGGCTCCCCGTTATCTACTGCACTGGTAATGTCCTCAAAAAATTCCACTAAATTAGTTAGGCACAACCTGCCCTTTATGAACCCATGACACGTCTGCCCAATGGGCCAATTTCTATCCAGATGCCTCGCTATTTCTTCCTTAATGATAGATTCCAGCATCTTCCCTATTACCGAAGTTAAGCTCACTGGCCTATAATTTCCTGCTCTCTGCCTACCTCCTTTTTTAAACAGTGGTGTCTCGTTTGCTAATTTCCAATCCACTGGGACCACACCAGAGTCTAGTGAATTTTGGTAAATCATCACCAGTGCATCTGCAATTTCCCTAGCCATCTCTTTTAGCACTCTGGGATGCATTCCATCAGGGCCAGGAGACTGGTCTACCTTTAGCCCCATTAGCTTGCCCATCACTACCTCCTCAGTGATAACAATCCTCTCAAGGTCCTCACCTGTTATAGCCTCATTTCTATCAGTCACTGGCATGTTATTTGTCTTTCACTGTGAAGACCGACCCAAAAAACCTGTTCAGTTCCTCAGCCATTTCCTCATCTCCCATTATTAAAACTCCCTTCTCATCCTCTAAAGAGCCAATATTTACCTTAGCCACTCTTTTTTGTTTTATATACTTGTAAAAACTTTTACTGTCTGTTTTTATATTCTGAGCAAGTTTACTCTCATACTCTATCTTACTCTTCTTTATAGCTTTTTTTAGTAGTTTTCTGTTGCCCCCTAAAGATTTCCCAGTCCTCCAGCTTCCCACCAATCTTTGCCACTTTGTATGCTTTTTCCTTCAATTTGATACTCTCCCTTATTTCCTTAGATATCCACGGTCGATTTTCCCTCTTTCTACCGTCCTTCCTTTTTGTTGGTATAAACCTTTGCTGAGCACTGTAAAAAATCACTTGGAAGGTTCTCCACTGTTCCTCAACTGTTCCACCATAAAGTCTTTGCTCCCAGTCTACCTTAGCGAGTTCTTCTCTCATCCCATTGTAATCTCCTTTGTTTAAACACAAAACACTAGTATTTGATTTTACTTTCTCACCCTCCATCTGTATTTTAAATTCCACCATATTGTGATCGCTCCTTCCGAGAGGATCCCTAACTATGAGATCATGAATCAATCCTGTCTCATTACACAGGACAAGATCTAGGACCGCTTGTTCCCTCGTAGGTTCCATTACATACTGTTCAAGGAAACTATCGCGGATACATTCTATAAACTCCTCCTCAAGGTTGCCTTGACCGACCTGGTTAAACCAATCGACATGTAGATTAAAATCCCCCATGATAACTGCTGTACCATTTCTGCATGCACAGTTATTTCTTTGTTTATTGCCTGCCCCACCATAACGTTGCTATTTGGTGGCCGATAGACTACTCCTATCAGTGATTTTTCGCCTTACTATTCCTGATTTCCACCCAAATGGATTCAACCTTATCCTCCATAGCACCGATGTCATCCCTTACTATTGCCCGGATGTCATCCTTAAATAACAGAGCAACACCACCTCCCTTACCATCCGCTCTGTACTTCCGAATAGTTTGATACCCTCGGATATTTAACTCCCAGTCGTAACCATCCTTTAACCATGTTTCAGTAATGGCCACTAAATCATAGTCATTAACGATGATTTGCGCCATCAACTCATCTTTTTATTCAAATTTTAACAAAAAAGAAAACAATAACAGAAAATTCTAAGAACAAAAATAACAGAACCCTCCCCCCCCCCCCCCCCCCCACCCACCCCACCCCACCCCCGTAAATACATATAGAACAGTACAGCACAGAACAGGCCCTTCGGCCCTCGATGTTGTGCCGAGCAATGATCACCCTACTCAAACCCACGTATCCACCCTATACCCGTAACCCAACAACCCCCCCCCCCCCCCCCTTAACCTTACTTTTTAGGACACTACGGGCAATTTAGCATGGCCAATCCACCTAACCCGCATATCTTTGGACTGTGGGAGGAAACTGGAGCACCCGGAGGAAACCCACGCACACACGGGGAGGACGTGCAGACTCCGCACAGACAGTGACCCAGCCGGGAATCAAACCTGGGACCCTGGAGCTGTGAAGCATTTATGCTAATCACCATGCTACCGTGCTGCCCAAAAGAGAAATAATAAATTAACGCCCGTCTTTGGCAAAAAACAGATATTCAACCCAAAACAAAACAAAGAGACAACCCCCCCCCCCCGGGTTGCTGCTGCTGCTCACCTTTCTGCCAGGAGATCTAGGAATGGTTGCCATCTCCTGAAAAACCCCTGCACTGACCCCCTTAGGACAAATTTCACCCTCTCCAATTTAATAAACCCTGCCATATCGTTGACCCAAGCCTCCACGCTTGGGGGCCTCGCATCCTTCCACTGAAGAAGAATCCTCCGCCGGGCTACTATGGACGCAAATGCCAGAACACCGGCCCCTTTCGCCTCCTACACTCCCGGCTCCACTGCAACCCCAAATATTGCGAGTCCCCAGCCTGGATTGACCCTGGATCCTACCACCCTTGATACCGTCCTTGCTACACCCTTCCAAAATTCCCCCAGCGCTGGGCATGCCCAGAACATGTGGACATGGTTTGCTGGGCTCCCTGAGCACCTAATACACCTGTCCTCGGTCCCAAAAAACCGGCTCATCCTTGTCCCGGTCATATGAGCCCTATGCAGCACCTTGAAATGTATGAGGCTAAGCCTCGCACACGAAGAGGAGGAGTTCACCCTTTCTAGAGCATCCGCCCACGTCCCCTCCTCAATCTCCTCATCCAGCTCCTCCTCCCATTTATCTTTCAGCTCCTCCACCGAGGCCACCTGCCGCTTGACAAACGCCCTTACTTGCATATACCTAAAGGTGCTCCCCGGAGGGAGCCCAAACCTCCCCTCCAGCTCACCCAGGCTCGCAAACTTCCCGTCTATGAACAGGTCTCCCAGCCTCCTGACACCTGCTCTGTGCCAACTCAGGAACCCGCCATCAATTCTCCCCGGAACAAACCGGTGGTTCCCCCGTATCGGGGACCCCATCGAGGCCCACACCTCCCCCATGTGCCGCCTCCATTGCCCCCAAATCTTGAGGGGCCGTTACCAGCGCTTCCAGGTTCGTGCCCACACAGGATGCCATCTCCATCCTCTGCCATGCTGCCCCCTCCCCGTCTATTACCCACTTACGCACCATCGCTGCGTTGGCAGCCCAATAATATCCACAGAGATTGGGCAATGCCAGCCCCCCCCCCATCCCTGCCCCGCTCCAAGAACACCCGTCTCACCCTTGGAGTCCCGTGTGCCCACACAAACCCCGTAATGCTCCTGTTAACCCGCCTGAAAAAGGCCTTCGGGATAAGGATGTTGGTCACTGGAACAGGAACAGAAACCTCGGGAGCACCGTCATCTTGACTGACTGCACCCTACCCGCCAAAGACAGCGGCAGCATGTCCCACCTCTTAAACTCCTCCTCCATTTGCTCCACCAGCCTTGAGGTTTAGCTTATGCAAGGCCCCCCAGCTCCTGGCCATCTGAACCCCCAAGTACCTGAAGCTCCTCTCCGCCCTTTTCAGTGGGAGCCTCCCAATCCCCCCCTCCTGGTCCCCCGGGTGTACCACAAACAGCTCACTTTTCCCAAAGTTAAGCTTGTACTCTAAGAAATCCCCAAATTCCCGGAGAATCCCCATCACCACCGGCATTCCCCCCACCGGGTCCACTACATACAATAGATCGTCTGCATAGAGCAACACTCGGGGCTCCTCACCACCCCGGACCAGCCCCCTCCAATCCCCCGACTCCCTCAGCGCCATAGCCAGGGGTAGGGGGGGGACAGGGGACACCCCTGCCTCGTCCCTCGGTATAGTCAAAAATACTCCGACCTCCTCTTATTCGTGGCCACACTTGCCATCGGGGCCTCATACAACAGCCTCACCTAACTGACAAACCCCTCCCAAACCCGAACCTTTCCAGCACCTCCCACAAGTACCCCCACTCGACCCTATCAAAGGCCTTCTCCGCATCTAGCGCCACCACTATCTCCGCCTCCCCTTCCACCACCGGCATCATAATAACGTTCTAGAGCCTCCGTATATTAGTGTTCAGCTGCCTCCCCTTCACAAACCCCGTTTGATCCTCGTGGATAACCTGCGGCACACAATCTTCTATCCTCGTGGCTAAGATCTTTGCCAACAACTTGGCGTCCACATTCAGGAGTGAGATCGGCCTGTATGACTCACACTGCAGGGGATCCTTATCTCGCTTAAGGATCAAGGAGATTAGCGCCCGAGACATCATCAGGGGCAAAGCCCCCCCCCCCCCCCCCCTCCCCGCCTCGTTGAAGGTCCTAACTAACAGGGGGCCCAGCATGTCTGCATACGCCTTGTAAAATTCAACCAGGAACCCATCCGGCCTGGCGCCTTCCCCGACTGCATGTTCCCTATCCCTTTAACCAGCTCCTCAAGCTCAGCTGGAGCCTCCAGACCCTCCACCCGTCCCTCCTCCACCCTCGGGAATCTCAGCCGGTCCAAAAAGCGCCCAATCCCCCCCTTCTCCGCCGGAGGTTGGGACCGATATAGTCTCTCATAAAAGTCCCTGAAGACCCCATTAATGTCTACCCCCCTCCGCACCACATTTCCTCCCCGGTCCTTAACTCCACCAATCTCCCTGGCCGCATCCCGCTTAAGGAGCTGGTGTGCCAGCATCCTACGTGCCTTCTCCCCATACTCGTACACCGCATCCTGAGCCTTTCTCCATTGAGCCTCCGCCTTTCTGGTGGTCAACAAGTCGAACTCAGCCCGAAGGCTGCGCCACTCCCTCAGCAATCCCTCCTCCGCGTAACTCCTGTCCACCCTTACCATCTCCCCCACCAATCTCTCCCTTTCTCTCTGCTCCCCTCTCTCCCTGTGGGCCCAAATGGAGATCAACTCTCCACGAACCACCGCCTTCAGCGCCTCCCAGACTGTCCCCACTCGGACCTCCCCATTATCGTTGGCCTCCAGGTGCCTCTCATCACGTACCTCCCGCCGCTGTCTGCCACCACACTCGACGCCTCAAACGACACCCTCTTCCCCACCAGGATCGCCACCCCCCCGGTTTTTTGCATCCAGCCCCGAATGAAACACTTGGCCCACCCACCCCTTCCTCAACCTAACCTGATCCTCCACCTTCAGGTGCGTCTCCTGAAGCATAGCCACGTCCGCCTTCAGCCCCCTAAGGTGCGCAAACACGCGGGACCGTTTGACCGGCTCATTCAGTCCCCTCACATTCCAGGTGATCAGCCGGATCGGAGGGCCACCTGCCCCCCTCCCCCGTCGACTAGCCATCACCCTTCCGCAATCCGCCACGTTCCCACGCCCCCGCTCAGCCCATTCCCCACAGCACAGACCCCCATCCCGACCCCCTCTGCACACTCCAGCTCCTTCTTGGCCCACCATCAACTCATTTACTTTATTCCGAATACTACGAGCATTCAGGTAAAGTACACTTATATTGTTTTTTTTACCTCTGTTTTGAATCTTAACATCTCCAGTTTTATTCCTTTTAGTATTATTGGGCCTATTCACTGAGCTTCCCTCAGTCACTGTACCTTGTACTGTCGCCCTTTTAGATTTTTGACTATGTCTTCTCTGCCTTGCACTTTCCCCCTTACTTCCTTTTGTTTCTGTCCCTGTTTTACTACCTTCCAACTTCCTGCATCGGTTCCCATCCCCCTGCCACATTAGTTTAAACCCTCCCCAACAGCTCTAGCAAACACTGGTTTGCTAGCAAACACTAGGACATCGGTTCCAGTCCTGCCCAGGTGCAGAGCGTCTGGTTTGTACTGGTCCCACCTCCCCCTGAACCGGTCCCAATGCCCCAGGAATTTGAATCCCTCCCTCTTGCACCATCTCTCGAGCCACGCATTCATCCTATCTATCCTGACATTCCTACTCTGGCTAGCTCGTGGCACTGGTAGCAATCCTGAGATTACTACCTTTGAGGTCCTACTTTTAGTTTAACTCCTAACTCCCTGAATCCGGCTTGTAGGACCTCATCCTGTTTTTTACCTATCTCGTTGGTGCCTATGTGCACCACGACAGCTGGCTGTTCACCCTCCACCCCCAGAATGTTCTGCAGCCGCTCTCGTGGGGTTTGAACTCACAATCTTTGAACTTGGAAGACTGGGGCTGGTTTAGCACAGTGGGCTAAACAGCTGGCTTGTAATGCAGGACAAGGCCAGCAGCGCGGGTTCAATTCCCGTACCGGCCTCCGCGAACAGGCGCCAGAACGTGGCAACTAGGGGCTTTTCACAATAACTTCATTGAAGCCTACTTGTGACAATAAGTGATTATTAACATTATTATGATAGTTAGCCACTCAGCAATGGCTGACACTGGAAATCAACAAGTATTGACGTTTCAGCTTTCCAAATTAGACTGATGACCAATTTGATTCATTATTCTCCTTCAATTCTAATCTTATTGATCTTGGCAAAGGAACTTCCTCCATTGCTTTATTATAATCTATCAGCTTGCCTAAGATCCTTCAATACTTGGGTCCCCTATCCCATTCAACGTTTACAAAAAATGTCGGTGTTAATTAAACAGTGATATCTCTTCATACATTGCAACAATTACAGCGCTTCAAACTAATGTCACTGCTGAAGTTATGAAAGATGCTATTTAACTGAAATCCATTGTGTAATTAATTGCAGCCTTCTTTTATCCTTCCCTCTCCCTTCATTCTTTCCTTCATGCCTTAATTTCTCCCTTTTATCTGTTCTGTCTCTCACTCTTGCTCCGCAACCATCCTAGCTTCTTTTTGAATGTTTGCTTATGTTTTGTGAATCTCATAGAAAGGGGATCCTTTCACCTTTCCAACTCATAAATGGATACGTTGTGAAGTTAAATACCTTAAATATTTTTTGTTTTAATTTAGAGTGCCCAATTATTTTTTTCCAATTAAGGGGCAATTTAGCGTGGCCAATCTACCTAACCTGCACATCTTTGGGTTGTGGGGGCGAAACTCACGTAGGCACAGGGAGAATATAGAAACTCCACACGGACAGTGACCCCGGGCCCAGATTGAACCCGGGCCCTCAGTGCCGTATGCAGCAGTGCTTACCATTGTGCCACCCAAATAACTTAAATAAGCTTTCCATCAACTTGAAAGTTCAGACACTTGGGCGGCATGGTGGCATAGTGGTTAGCACTGTTGCCTCACGGCGCTGAGGACCCGAGTTTGATCCCAGCCCCGGATCACCGCCCGTGTGGAGTTTGCACATTCTCCCCGTGTTTGTGTGAGTCTCACCCACAACCCAAAAATGTGTAGGGTAGATGGATTGGCCACGCTAAATTGCCCCCTAATTGGGTTAAAAAAATAATTGGGTACTCTGAATTTATTTATTTTTAAAAGAAAGTTCAGGCAGGCTCAATCCCTGATCATCAGCTTGGTTTTCATTAGGACTCCTGCTGCCTCTGGAACTCTGCTCCTGAACACCTAGATGAATCATTTATTCATTTATTTTTTTTGTTGTTTTTAAAAATAAATTTAGAGTACCCAATTCATTTAAGGGGCAATTTAGCGTGGCCAATCCACCTAGCCTGCACATCTTTGGGTTGTGGGGACGAAACCCACGCAAACACAGGGAGAATGTGCAATCTCCGCACAGACAGTGACCCAGAGCCGGGATCGAACCTGGGACCTCGGCGCCATGAGGCTACAGGGCTAACCCACTGAGCCCTAGATGAATCATTTATAATTGCCTTGGATAATGTTAAAGCTTCTGACTAAATCTGGCACTATGCGCTTCTGTAAAAGTTAGCAGCATACAGGCTCATACCAAAGCTATGTTCATGACTGTCTAGCTCACCTCAAATCCTCTCTGTGCAATCCATTGGTGATTCATTTCCCATATTCAGTTTTCCTCCCGTAAATTCTATTCTACATACTATAAAAAGCAACAACAGGACACAAAGAGTAAAAAGACATGTAAAAGAAAAATATGAGTAAAATTGCAAGCATTGCACATTCTCCCCCTGTCTGCATGGGTTTTACCCCCCCAACCCAAAGATGTGTAGGTTTGGTCAATTGGCCATGCTAAATTGATCCTTAATTGGGGAAAAAAAATAATTGGGTACTCTAAATTTTTTTTAAAATTGCAAACATTATCAAAGCTAAGAGTGAAGTTTTTTAGAGCAACATAGGGGCAAGAGAAGTCCATTCAGCCCCTCAAGCCTGTTTTACCATTCAATTAGATCATGGCTGATCTGTATCTCAATTGCATCTATCCACATTGGTTCAATAATCCTTGCGTAATGAAAATGGATCTTTTCAGTTTTGAAATTTTCAATTGCATGGAAAATATAATAACTATATTAAGAGGAAAAGTGTAGTAAGCAGGAATATGGTAATTCATTGACAGATTCAGGCAACAGATATTGATCTATCTAAACTAAAAACAAAATAATGCAGATGCTGGAAACCTGAAATAAAAACCTCAGCAGATCTGGCAGCATCTGTGAAGTTTCCAATCTGAATGGCATTTCTTCAGAGCTGATCTATCTAAACATAGCCAGAGAATCATCTGCAATGGTTGCTACACACCATTCGGTCTGGTGTCCTTCAACAATCTGTCATCTTTCTCCCATTGTCACATTTCTGTCCTTGTTCTCCTACAGTGATCCAATGATTCCCATCTCAACAGATCTGCCTCGGTAAAATGTACCCCAAGTTGTGAGATTTTCACTCCAGCAGAGGGTGTGGGATGGCGTCAGGCCTCCTAACCCTGGATGTAGAGCATAGGTGGCACCCATTAAGTCTTGATCTTGCGGGGCAGCGGAGGGGGAAAGAGTGCGTCACTTGGAGACGCCGGCCCGACGATCGGTGGGCACCGATCGCGGGCCAGTCCCCTCCCGAGCACGGCCGTGGTGCTCAATCCCCTCTCCGCCCCCCACAGGCCCCAAACTCACCTTTCGCGATATGTTCACGCCGGCAGCGGCCAGGTGTGGTTGCCGCCGGCGTGAACAGGTCGGGAACAGCAGGCCGCTCGGCCCATCCGGGCCGGAGAATCGCGGGTCGCCGTGAAAAACGACGATCCACGATTCTCTGAGCGGCGTGTCGCATTACGCGACACGCCATTTTGGGGGGGTGGGAGAATCACAGGGGGTGCCAGAGCGGCCCTCCCATGATTCTCCCACCCGGCTTGGGCAGTGGAGAATCGCGCCCAAGGGATACCCAGCAGGGTCATTTGAACACAGTGTTGTTTTGGCCAATGCAAGGGCCTTAACCTGGAGTATGGAAGTCATGAATTTATGGAGTAACCATAAATACCCTTTAAGAGCAGATAAAGTAGGTTTAACTGTCATGATCTGAAGATGTTTAAATCTCCTGTTGTTTAAACTGTAAAGGCATGAAGCTGGGGCCTCCAATCCCCTTGTGGGGCCCACTGCTGAATGGCGCTCGCTCGAGATCTCTGAGGCAAAGGCGTTGAATCCCAAGCATCAGGTGCCTCAGAAATCTACACATTAGAGTGAGGCTTACTGCAGATTTGCTAGAAAGTGATCCTGCACATTTTACCAATATGGGAAAGGGGACAGGGCATGATTTAGACACAAGGGGCGGAATTCTCCGCAACAGCCCACGCCGTCGTGAAACCCGAAGTCGGAGGCCGCTCCTCGCCCCCTATTTTCCGCCCCCCCCCCCCCAAGGGGGCTAGAAGCGGCATTGCGGAGAACTCTGGCGAATGGACATGATGAGTGAAGGAACTTATAGAACCATAGAATTTACAGTGCAGAAGGAGGCCATTCGGCCCATCAAGTCTGCACCGGCCCTTGGAAACAACATCCCATGTAAGCCCACACCTCCACCCTATCCCCGTAACCCGTTAACTTTAGGGAAAGTTTGGGTTGACTGCCATCCATCAATGAGAATTGACACCCTTGGAAATCCACCTAAGTGGAAAGCAATATTCTGATTTGTCATATTGCTGCCATTATCCGCTACCCAGGGAGCTTTTCTTTTTATACACATGGGTTTGAAAGAACATAGCAACAAGGCATGCAGATGGATTCAGATGCAGGTCAGCCATGAATGGTGAAACTGAAATTGAATGGTGGAACATGCTCAAGGGGCTGAAAGGCCCACTTCTGTTCCATTGCAGCAACCCCATCACCAAGTCATTCACCACCCCAACTTGAAAACATATCGCTATTCCTTCACTGTTGCTAGGGTAAAATCCTGGAACTCCCTCCCTGACAGCATTGCAGGTGTACCTGTACCTCAGGGGCTGCAGCGGTTTAAGAAAGCAATTCACAGGGCAGCACGGCAGTGCAGTGGTTAGCACTGCAGTCTCACAGCACCGAGGTCCCAGGTTCGATCCCGGCTCTGGGTCACTGTCCATGTGGAGTTTGCACATTCTCCCCGTTTATGCATGGGTTTTGCCCCCACAACCCAAAGATGTGCAGGCTAGGTGGATTGGCCATGCTAAATTGCCCCTTAATTGGAAAAAATGAATTGGGCACTCTAATTTTTTTTTAAAAGAAGGCAGCTTCACTACCACCTCATGAAGGGCAATGAGTGAAGAGCTGTAAATGCTGTCCTGGCCAGCAAAGCCCACATCCTGTAAATGAATTTTTTCAAGCTGGACTTGAAGCCTGGAGGAGAGCCACCGAACACAATGAGAAACTGAAACTGTTTTGCCAGGGAGGTGAGCTTTGGATGTGTATCATTTGTAGAGAATTACACTCACATTCAGACCATAGGTTCCTGCTGGTCAAGGATGCAGTTGGGAAAGTCCAAAGTAAAGTGTTGGAAATGTCTGGGGCCCTACAGGTTGGTTACAAGGTTATATTTATTTGGAGGTGGAGTCATTCTGAGTTGTATTTATTTTACTTTTACTGAGCAGAATATGGCAGTGAAACAAATTATATAGCTTTACCAAGAAACCAGCAGGCATAATGGGTTGAAATGTCTCCATCTGTGCTTTGTGATACCATGGGAGAATGTTAATGCCCTTTCCTGAGGCAGGTTTGGTGACAGGGGTCATTTTATCTGGGACGGGGGCCTTGATGCCTTCTTGCCTCTGCCCCAATTAAGTCCACTGTGAGGCAGCAGTGCCGCCCCACCATTGCACGCATTCTCTCAGTCGCAGCAGAGGATTTTCCATGCAGGAAACCCAAAGTGGTCGCAGGGAAATGGTCTCTCATTCAAAGGCATTTGGTGTCTGAGAAACTGACATTGGGAATGGGGCCTTCTGGGAGCCACATCCTTCACTTGCTGCCAAATTCTCCTCTCCTCCCCCACCACCTCATCCTTACATCTTCCAACCCACCATCACTCACCTGTGGCTTGCGCCCATCAGCAAGCCTGGACTTCTGCTGGGTGCATTACCAGCACAATCATCGCTTCCCAGCGATGCTGCCAAGCAACAAACACTTCTGAGTGGCTGGCAGCTCTCGGACGAATCGTGGGAATTCTGCCCCAGGGGTCTTTGATCTGGAGTAATGGCTGCTACATTCCACTTCCATGCCTGATTGACAATTAATTCAGTGGGCCTCCCTGAAAGGAAGCGATGTAGTACTTTCGCCAGCTCTTCAGTCGATGGGCAAGACCCCCCAGTCCATGCCTCCATTCAATACCACCCTATGATTCTGTTTCTCGAGTTTAGAATGTGGTACTCACTACCAGAAGGAGTAGTTGAGGCAAATAAAATAAATGCATTTAAAGGGAAGTTAGATAAACACATGAGAGAGAAAAGAATAGAAATGGATATTATCTGAATGCAATGCAGAGTTATGGGAGATGTCTTGGTGGTGTGTAAACACTGGCAACAAAGAGTTAGTGAAGAGTTGGGCTGAATAGTCAGCTTCTGTATATATAATCCTTTGGAATTTTGAACAGTCATCAGGAAGCGTCTTCAACAGGAAATGTCGACAGACTGACTTTGGTTTCTCCATAGACAGTTGCAAGGATTCCAGGATTGATTGGCCTGAAGTCTACAGGAATTGAAGATTAATCTCCAAGACATGTCACAAGCAAACCCAGGAGAAAAAGTACCGGAGCGATGTGGAGAAATAAAACTCATTTGAATTTTCGTTGGACATTTTCATTTGTTATTCATAATACCATCGGCAACTGGGAAAAAAGACTGTTTGACTCAGAGTCTGGAATCATCCAATCAGATCCCAAAGAGTCTTGTTTGATCCAGGATGGGCCATGGGAATGCGATGATGTGGAGATGCCGGCGTTGGACTGGGGTGAGCACAGTAAGAAATCTTACAACACCAGGTTAAAGTCCAACAGGTTTGTTTCGAATCACTCGCTTTCGGAGCACTGCTCCTTCCTCAGGTTAATGAAGAGGTGGGTTCCAGAAACATATATATATAGACAAAGTCAAAGATGCAAGACGATGCTTTGAATGGAAGCCTTTGCAGGTAATTAAGTCTTTACAGATCCAGGGAGAGGGATTATCAGAGGTTAAAGAGGTGTGAATTGTCTCAAGCCAGGGCAGTTGTTAGGATTTTGCAAGCCCAGGCCAGATGGTGGGGGGTGAATGTAATGCGACATGAATCCAAGGTCCCAGTTGAGGCCGTACTCATGCGTACTTGGTTATAAGTTTCTGCTCGGCAATTCTGCGTTGTCGCGCATCCTGAAGGCTGCCTTGGAGAACGCTTACCCGGAGATCAGAGACTGAATACTCTTGACTGCTGAAGTGTTCCCCGACTGGAAGGAAACATTCCTGCCTGCCGATTGTCGTGCGATGTCTGTCCATCCGTTGTTGCAGCGTCTGCATGGTCTCGCCAATGTACCACGCCTCGGGACATCCTTTTCTGCAGCATATGAGATAGACAACGTTGACCAAGTCGCACGAGTATGTATCACATACCTGGTGGGTGGTGTTCTCACGTGTAATGGTGGTATCCATGTCGATGATCTGGCACGTCTTGCAGAGATTGCCATGGCAGGGTTGTGTGGTGTCATGGTTGCAGTTCTGAAGTAGTTTGCTGCAAACAATGGTTTGTTTGAGGTTGCGCGGTTGTTTGAAGGCAAGTAGTAGGGGTGTGGGGATGACCTTGGCAAGATGTTCGTCTTCATCGATGACGTGTTGAAGGCTGCGAAGAAGATGTCGTAGTTTCTCCACTCCGGTAAAGTACTGGATGACGAAGGATCCTCTGTCCATGGGAATGAGAGGCATTGTGGGGATTAACATGTAGGACAACCAATGGTTTGCAGTGTGGAGGCGGGGCAGTTGCAGGCAAGCGGTCATGTGATAAAACTCCTGAAATGCAGAATTGCTGACCGGATCCACAAAGCCTGCCTGACTTGCTGGGTGTTTTCAAAATAGTTACCAGACAGTTTAATGATTTTGTTTTGTGAACTGCAACTCTTTCTACGTTCCTCTCGGCTATTCTCTGCAGCACCTGGAGTTAGAATGATGAGCAGAGAGCTTCCGTGCAAACCAGAAGCTATGGTACCATAGCCTTGAAGACCATCATCCTATGTAAAAGTGCTTCTGCTGTAAGTGCCCTCTGCTACACTTAGCATGGCAGTGCATGTTAACGATACCAGGTCAAACTATTCTCCACCATCGTGCACTAATAATCCAATAAAAGCTAGAAAGATTTACATTAATTTTTTTTTTTTTTTATAAATTTAGAGTACCCAATTATTTTTTCCAATTAAGGGGCAATTTAGCGTGGCCAATCCACCTATCCTGCACATCTTTTGGGTTGTGGGGGTGAAACCCACGCAGACACGGGGAGAATGTGCAAACTCCACACAGACAGTGACCCAGGGCCGGGATTCGAACCCGGGTCCTCAGCGCCGTGAGGCAGCAATGCTAACCACTGTGCCACCGTGCTGCCCCAGATTTACATTAATATAGTCCCTTTCGTGACCTCGATACTTTACAGCCCAAAAAAATAGTTTCTATGTGTAGTCACTGTGGTGTAGGAAATGCAACAGCCAACTTGTGCACAGCAAGATCCCACAAACAACAATATTATGCCCTATTTTTAGATGTTGTGTGAGGAATTAAAGTTGGTCTGGACACTGGGGAAAATGCCTCTGCTTTTCTTTAAAATAGTGCCATCCATCTGAGAGGGTCGACAGACTTTGATTTTAAATCTCATCTAAAAGGTGGCACATCCAACAGTGCAGCATTCCGTCAGTACTGCCCTGGCAATGTTCGCCCACATACGCGACAGAGAAAAGCTGCCTCAGCAACATTATTAACACTGGAGCCGACATCACTTCCGCATTCTGTGGTTCCTCCACAGAAGATATGAAGATAAAAATGGGAACAGCCTGTTTCATCCAGCAGCCTCACATGCAGCTAGGTAGACAGAACCTTCCGTCAGAGCACAAACAACACACATGGAAATCTGCATCAGTATGTGAGCAGGCTATCCACCTCCTAACTTAAGAAGTTAAAACTTAAGAAATTTTAGCAACAGGGAAAGGTGCCTTCCGTTGTTCCAACCACATGGTCTACAGCTGATCTCCCTCAGCTTCCTCCCTCAGCTGATCACCCTCTTTCAAGGTCTTCTCAAATCTTTCCAGCCATACTTCTACTGTTCTCTTCTAAGCCAGCTGTTTCCATTCCAGGAATTACTAACTAGCCTCAGATGTAGCTCCTGCATCATTTTAGCCACATGAGGTAACTTTAGTAGAAAACGCCTCATGCACAATACAGGTCAATGAACTTCACACTTTTTCCTTCTTTCATGAGATGGGGGCGTCGCTGGTAAGACCAACATTTGTTGCCCATTTCTAACTGGCCTTGAAAAGGGCATTTACTTAATCTGAACAAACATCCTCCAGTCTTCAGTCACTAAGGAAGTAGAACACTCGCAACCATCAAGGAAACACTCGGCCCACTATTTCAGGAACAAATGAGCAAAAAGACCAAAGTTCGCATGCACTTCATCTCAACATGAGTTTTGAGATTGCGTCACCAATGAGACTGGCTCTTGCTCGTTTGTTTACTCATCAAAAATCCAATCAACCACATCTGGATTTCCAATTATCCTCAAGTGGCTAGTGGTTAATGTATCAGACAATATTGCCCCAACAGTTTCACTACTTTCTTCTCTGTGAAGTCTCTTTGGAAAAGTATCATAGAATAAGGCAGCAGGAAAGATTGAACTTCCCTGTGGTGGAATGCTCTACATTAGTGCTGTTATATAAATACACACAGTTTTTGCAGGTAAAAGGTTAATTGGACCAAATACACTGAAACTGGGAAGAAAAATGCTAGAAATCAAAATTAAGACTTGCATTTATCTTATGCCTTCCATGTGACATCCTAAAGCATTTTGTAAGCAGCCAATTACTTTAACAATGCAATCATTGTTGTTATGTGGGCAAACCAGAGAGCCAATTTATACATAGCCTAATCCCACAAGCAACAACTGGCATTTTTATGAAGTTATTAATGTTGTGTGGGGGCAGCACGGTGGCACAGTGGGTTAGCTGTGGCCTCAGGACGCTGAGGTCCCAGGTTCGATCCCGGCTCTGGGTCACTGTCCGTGTGGAGTTTGCACATTCTCCCCGTGTTTGCGTGGGTTTCGCCCCCACAACCCACAAATGCGCAGGGTAGGTGGATTGGCCAAGCTAAATTGCCCCTTAATTGGAAAAAATGAATTGGGTACTCTAAATTTTTTTTTAAATTAAGGTTGCGTAATTTCAAGAAGGAATTAGTTACAGCTCTTAGGGCCGAAGGGATCAAGGGGTATGGGAGAAGGCGGGTCCAGGGTATTGAACTTGATGATCAGCCGTGATCATAATGAATGGTGGAGCAGGCTCAAAGGGTCGCAAGGCCTCCTCCCTGCTTCTATTTTCTATGTTTCGATTAAACATCCCAAGATGTAGGGCAGCACGGTGGCGCAGTGGGTTAGCACTGCGGGCTCACAGCGCTGAGGTCCCAGGTTCGATACTGGCTCTGGGTCATCGCCCGTGTGGAGTTTGCACATTCTCTCCGTGTTTGCGTGGGTTTCGCCCCCACAACCCAAAAATGTGCAGGGTAGGTGGATTGGCCACACTAAATTGCCCCTTAATTGGAAAAAATGAATTAGGTACTCTAAATTTAAAAAAAAAAATCCCAAGATGTTTCACAGGAGTATTATCACAGACAATGTAAACAGATGTAAGAAGAATTGATCAAAACCTTACTCAACGAGATAGGTTTTAAGAAGTGTCTCAAAAAGGATGGGGTGGTGGAGAGGCAGAGAGGTTTGGGAAGTGAATTCCAGAGCTTAAGAGGCGGGCAGCTAAAGGCACAAGGGTGAAGTGAATAGAGCTGGGGATCACCATCGGAGATTAATCAGTGTCTTGCAACTGCACTCCTACTAGGCTAGTGCCTTCTGGAAAATAGGCGGGAGAGAGAATGGTCCCAATGGTTGCTTCTGTGCCGGGGTTCAGCCAATGCTCTCCATTCTCACACTGATGGCACTTTGGCAAGTTCCCCTTCCTGCACGTTTAATTAGCCTTGGCGAGAGACAGTAGCTGATAATTATCGTATCATTCCAAACAACAGCTGTTAACCCAATTAAAAAAGGAGCAAAGCTATCAATTACTACTGAGGTACAGTAAATGTTTAATTAGCTTTCTATAGGCATGAATATAGAAAACAGATGCAAACTATCCCCTTGAGGCCAGGTCACGGGAGAGGAAGGGTGACTTTTGGATTCTGTCAATGTTCCAATTAGGTTAACCCTTATCCTCCCAATTTCTCCTGAAAAGTTGAATGTACAGGCACACAGAAGGATGAAAAATTACAACGGTGTTGAGTGAAGCAGAATGCCTCAGTGAGAAACTAGGAACACAGCCAAAGATGGCTATCAAATGAGAGGCACAACTGGGAATTGTTTCTCAGGTCCCTGGCTGCAGAAGGATAACGATCTATCTTTAAATAAATAAATATTTATTGTCGCAAGTAGGCTTACATTAGCACTGCAATGAAGTTACTGTGAAAAGCCCCTAGTCGCCGCATTCCGGCGCCCGTTCAGGTACACAGAGGGAGAATTCAGAATGTCCAATTCACCTAACAGCACGTCTTTCGGGACTTGTAATAGGAAACCGGAGCTCTCGGTGGAAACCCACGCATACGGGGAGAACATGCAGACTCCACACAGACAGTGACCCAAGCGGGAATCGGACCTGGGACCCTGGAGCTGTGAAGCAACAGTGCTACCTAATGTGCTACTGTGCCGCCCAATACTCCCTTTTATCCTATCTCCTCTCATTCTCCTCCACAGGCTCTGGGCTGGAAATTAGGCCTCAGTGTGTTTGTTTATATGTTGCAGAACACCCAATATTGAGTATCAAAAGTCCTTCTCCCCAAGGATGCCTGAGAAACATTTGACTCAAAATTGAGTTGTATCATTTCTCAGGATCCTTGGTGGGTGTCCCTAACCAATGTAAATAACTCTCATTTTACACCCCTCCCACTTCTGGGAAATTGGATAACTATTAATGGGAAAGTGTTAGTTGTGTCTTGCTCAGGATTATTCAGCAGCACTGCAACCGCCCAATAAAGGTAACAAAATCCTTCCTGTGGTGCTGGGAGGAAGGTAGCATCTCTCTGGCCCCTCCCCATCCACCCCCCCCCCCCCCCCCCCCACACACACACACACACACACCTTAGTTCATTCCAAACCCCTCTCTTTTTCGAACAGTACAGCAGAGAACAGGCCCTTCAGCCCTCGATGTTGTGCCAAGCTTTGTCCGAAACACCAAGATCAAGCTGTCCCACTCCCTGTCATTCTGGTGTGCTCCATCTGCCTATCCAATAACCGCTTGAAAGTTCCTAAAGTGTCCGACTTCACTATCACAGCAGGCAGTCCATTCCACACTCTAACCACTCTCTGAGTAAAGAACCTACCCTGGACATCCCTCCTATATCTCCCACCACAAACCTTATAGTTATGCCCCCTTGTAACAGCTACTTTCATCCGAGGAAATAGTCTCTGAACGTCCACTCTATCTATCCCCTCATCATCTTATAAACCTTTATTAAGTCACCTCTCATCCTCCTCCGCTCCAATGAGAAAAGCCCTACCTCCCTCAACCTTTCCTCATAAGACCTATCCTCCAAACCAGACAGCATCCTGGTAAATCTCCTTTGCACCCTTTCCAATGCTTCCACATCCCTCCTACAGTGAGGTGACCAGAACTGCACACAATACTCCAAATGTGGTCTCACCAGGGTCCTGTACAGTTGCAGCATAACCCCACGGCTCTTAAACTCAAGACCCCTGTTAATAAACTCTAACACACTGTAGGCCTTCTTTACGGCACTATCCACTTTTATTTTTATAAACTTAGAGTACCCAATTAATTTTTTCTAATTAAGGGGCAATTTAGCATGTTCAATCCACCTACCTTGCACATCTTTGGGTTGTGGGGGCGAAACCCATGCAAACACAGGGAGAATGTGCAAACTCCACACGGACAGTGACCCAGAGCTGGGATTGAACCTGGGACCTCAGCGCCGTGAGACTGCAGTGCTAACCTACTGAGCCACCGTGCTGCCCTCGGCTCTATCCACTTGAGTGGCAACCTTCAGAGATCTATGGACATCTATGGGCCAAATGGCCTCCTGCTGCACTGTAGGGATTCTCCTGATCGGGGAAGGAGGGAATTGTTCATGAGAGAGAGGTAGCATGTGTGAGAATGAGAGAGTGTGTGTTTGTGTGCGTGTGTGTGGGGGGGGGGGGGGGGGGGGGGGGGGATCCGGTACGATGGAGCCAGAGAGAGAGAGGAGAGAGATCACTCCTCCCATTAAAAATTGCTAAAAGGTTAAGTATTTGCTGAACAAGAGAATGAGTTAATTATAAGAAATGTATTGATAAAGGGCAGCACGGTGGCGCAGTGGTTAGCACTGATGCCTTACATTGCTGAGGACCCGGGTCACTGTCTGTGTGGTGTTTGTACATTCTCCCCATGTCTGCGTGGGTATCAACCCAAACCAACAACCCAAAGATGTGCCGGGAAGGTGGATTGACACGCTAAATTGCCCCTTAATTGGAAAAAAAATTATTGGGTACACTTAAAATTTATATTTTTTAAAAAATGAAATGTGTACATAAGTAGAAAATACTTTTATACATTTTTGTAAATTTAGAGTACCAAATTCATTTTTTTCCAATTAAGGGGCAATTTAGCGTGACCAATCCACCTACCCTGCACATGTTTGGGTTCTGGGGGTGAGACCCACACAGACACGGGGAGAATCCAATCCCCTATTGGGGCTTCCCCTTGGGACTACAGACAAAGCAGGCAGTCTGACATTTATGCTGCTCAAATGCCCAAGCTGCCTCAAGAGGCACAACAGGGGATGACACCTCGTGTTTAAAATGTTCATGAAGCCAGAGGCTCAATTTCAGGGTGGACTCACGTCTCTTGGTTGGAGTATGTGTACCATGCCTGCCCAAAAAATGGGCCAAATGTATTTCTGAAGTAGAATTTAATGAATGCAGTCAAGTACCTCACCCCACCAAGAAAGGTACACAGATAAAAGAACTTGCATTTATTTTATTGTTTTATTTTTTTAAATATAATTTAGATTACCCAATTATTTTTTCCAATTAACGGGCAATTTTGGGTTGTGGGGGCGAAACCCACGCAGACACGGGGAGAATGTGCAAACTCCACACGGACAGTGACCCAGAGCCGGGATCGAACCTGGGACCTCAGCACCGTGAGGCGGTTGTGCTAACCACTAGGCCACCGTGCTGCCCAGAACTTGCATTTATATAGCAACTTCCGTGGGTGTCTAAAAGTGCTTTACAGAAAATGAAGTGCTGTGAAGTGTAATCAGTCTTTTAATGTAGGTAACATGACAGCCAATTTGCAAATTCCTACAAACAGCAATGTGATAATGCACAGATAAGCCTCTTTTGTGTGAGTAATAAACATTGGCCAGGACAATGGGGAGAACTCCCCTACACTCCATTGAAGACTGCTATGTTGTTTCCATTCAGAGAGTAGAGACAGGATCATGTTTAACAACTCCCCCTAAACACAGGACATCTGCCAGTGCAGCACCCCCACATCACTGGCACTGGGAGTATCAGCCTGAGTTATGTGCTCAAATCTTGGACTTTCAGCCTAGACAGTGTAGATGTACTATTCTACATGGAAAGGCATCACACATAAGTCTCAACAAAAACAGAAAATGTCAGAAAAACTCAGCAGGTCTCACAGCATTCGTGGAGAAAGAAGAACACAGGGCGGGGATTCTCCGGTCATCTAGCCACGTGTTTCTCAGTGGCAGCCATTCACTGGAGGTTGGATTCTACCTTCCCACAACTCGGTGGTTGCGGAGCAAAATAGGTCAGGGACAGGTTGGAGGAGGGGCGGCACGGTGGCGCAGTGGTTAGCACTCTGCCTCACGCCGACGAGGACCCGGGTTCAATCCCAGCCTAGGGTCACTGGCCATGTGGAGTTTGCACATTCTCCCCACATCTGCATGGGTCTCAACCCCACAACCCAAAAAGATGTGCCGGGTAGGTGAATTGGCCATGCTAAATTGCCCATTAATTGGAAAAATGAATTGGGTACGGTAATTAAAAAAAAGAGATAAAAAGTTGGAGGACAGGAGAGATGAAATGACAAGAATGTCATGGAACACAAGACAAAGAGAGTGGTAATAATAGTATAAATTATAGCACACATACAAAAGCTTTAGTACAGTGTGGGTGTTAATAGCAGAATAAAGGCCAGCACTGTATGAAGGCAAAATAGCAGAATGTGATATAGATTGGCACTTGGGGGTGAAAAAAACCATAATGGAGGGCAGAGTTCATGGTCTGAAGTTATTGAACTCAATGTTAAGCCGAGAAGGCTTTATAGACTAATTTGAAGATGAAGTGCTGTTCCCCCAGATTGCAATGGCCTTCCCTAGCACATTGCAGCAGGCCGAGGATTGAGCATGAGAGCAAGATAGTGAATTGGAATGTCAGGTGACTGGAATGTTGGGTCATGCTTGTGAACTGAGCGAATATGTTCCGCAAAATGGTCATCCAAAGGAGACTGAATTGAAAAAAGTGCAAGTGAAATGGCTGCTGCCTGGAAAGAGTGTTTGGAGCATCAGACAATGAGGAGGGAGGAGGTAAAGGGGCAGGTGCTTCACCTTTTCAGATTTCATGGGAAGGTGCAGAGGGAAGAGGATGGGGTGTTGGGGGGGGGGTGGTATGAAGAGTGGACAAGCATGTCACGGATGGAACAATCCCTTCGGGATGCTGACAGGGAGGTGAGGAGATTTGTTTGGTGTTGGCATCATGCTGTATTTGTCAGAAATGGTAGAGGATGTTCCATTGGCAGTATAGAAAATGAAGACATGGGGAATCCTATCATGGCTCTGGGAGGGAGGGGAAGGGGTGACAGCAGAAGAGTGGGAATGAATGGGGCGGCATGTGGCGCAGTGGTTAGCACTGGGACTGCGCACTGAGGACCCGGGTTCATATCCCGGCCCTGGATCACTGTACGTGTGGAGTTTGCACATTCTCCCCATGTCTGCGTGTGTTTCACCCCCACCACCCATAGATGTGCTTGTTAGGTGGATTGGCCGCACTAAATTGCCCCTTAATTGGAAAAAAAATAATTGGGTACTCTCAATTTATATTAAAATGAAGAAGTGTGGGAATGGGTTGGACATGGTTGAGGGCCTTGTCATCCACAATGGGTGGGAAAACCTTCACTGTGGAAAAAGGAAGGCATGAGAGAAGTGCCATTGTGGAAAGCTGCATCATTAGAACAGATATGATAGAGAAACTGGGAAAATGGAGTCCTTACATGAAGCAAGGTGTGAGGAGGTGTAGTTGAGGTAGCTGTAGGGGTTGGTTGACTTGTAATGAATATTGGTGAGGTCTTGGTGTGCAATAGGTAGCATCCCTGCCTCAGAGACAGAAGCTCTGGGTTCAAGTCATATCACAGGTCTTGATGGCCAAGGAAGGTGTGTTCATAATGCGGCCAAACAGATTGAATATCAATATCAAATCTTCCAACATACCAATGGCTGGCGGTAAGAGTGAGAGAGACTCCTGGTCAGCCATGCTTGATGTGGAGTGGTGCCTCTCAAGCTATAAGCCTCTGGCGACAGACTTGTGACCTGTGCCAGGAATTACTACGTAAAGACACAAGTGAAAGTCTGTCTTAGTGCGCCACTAGGTGTAGGAAGAGAATTGGAATGGGATGAATATTAGTAGACAGTCTAGCACCGGAAATGGAGACAAAAAAGTCAAGGAAGGGAAGGGAAATGTCAGAGATAGACCATGTGAAGGGGAGAGATGGGTGGAAATTGGAAGGAAAATGGGCAGCATGGTGGTGCGGTGATTAGCACTGCTGCCTCATGGCGCTGAGGTCCCAGATTCAATTCCAGCTCTGGGTCACTGTCCATGTGGAGTTTGCACATTCTCTCTGTGTCTGCATGGGTTTCGCCTCCACAACCCAAAGATGTGCAGGGTAGGTGGATTGGCCACGCTAAATTGGCCCTTAATTGGAAAAAATGAATTGGGTACTCTAATTTGTTTTTTAAATAACTCGGGTACCTATGCAGGTGCCCATCATCATGCAGTTGAGACAAGGAATTAAATTAAACTGGGGAATAGGACAGCTTTGAGATAGGCTGAGTTGGTGCTACTGGAGAGAGGTTGAATGCATACGTTTGCTGGCACATGGCACTGAGTTTCAAAGAAGAGACATATTGGATTCAAAATGTAAACTCTGTTTCTCTCTCAACAATTGCTGCCAGACCTGCTGAGGTTTTCTAGCATTTTTTGTTTTAATTTCAGACTTCCAGCGTCTGCTGTACTTTGCTCTTATTATCAACCAGTCGCATTTTTTTTCTCTGCTCATCCTTTGCTGATACTTTCCAGCAGTTTCCTAGTTTCCTAGGCGATTACTGGATGGCAATCAAAATGGTAATGTGGACTCAATGTCTCCCACGTTGTAGCCTTGGAATTACTATTCTATTTGTATTCATTTTTTAAAATTAATTTAATTTAAAAAAAGAGAGCACCTTAACCACATGAGTTGCAGAGGTTTGAGGTGGAGACTCACTACCACTTTACCAAAGGGCAATTAGTTATGGGCAATAAATACTGACCTTGCCATTGATGCACATCACCGGCAAAACATCACGGGCAAGCTCAGTTTCGTATACACTCTTCCAAATGCTACATCCCTCTAACACATGCATTTTGTCTTTTATATAAATTTAGATTATCCAATTCATTTTTTCCAATTAAGGGGCAATTTAGCGTGGCCAATCCACCTACCCTGCACATCTTTGGGTTTTGGGGGGCAAAACGCATGCAAACACAGGGAGAATGTGCAAACTCCATATGGGTAGTGACCCAGAGCCAGGATCGAACCTGGGACCTCAGCGCCGTGAGGCAGCAGTGCTACTCACTGCGCCACTGTGCTGCCATAACATATGCATTTCCTTTTTTTTTATTACTTTATCTTAGTTACACAGCCAGGGCTCAGAGTGTGGACAGAGGCGAACCCCTAATCCAGCTCCTTGCCTGCTCCAAAAACCAATTCAAATTGAATCAAATTCATGGTCTCCACAAAGAAGGCATACCAGATCTGAGCCAAAAGGCTCAATCTACGCTCTATCTTAGCCAAAAGGCCGAGACTTGATCTTAGCCAAAAGGCCGAGAAGCGATAACATATGCATTTCTGATGGAATTCAGAGGCATGCACCTCTGGGAACATTGGATCGTAGTATTAAAAAATTTGGGGCAGCACGGTGGCGCAGTGGTTAGCATTGCTGCCTCACGGCGCCGAGGTCCCAGGTTCGATCCCGGCTCTGGGTCACTGTACGTCTTCCCATGTTTGCGTGGGTTTCGCCCCCACAACCCAAGAAATGTGCAGTGTAGGTGGATTGGCCATGCTAAATTGTCCCTTAATTGGAAAAAATTAATTGGGTATTCTAAATTTATATTTAAAAAATTTGCATTCAGGATCATTTTGCACCACTTTCTGAACAGTGGTTAAAATCTAACGAAAAAATTCGCAGAAAATAAAGTGGCAATTAAGTTCATTTATTTTCCACCAACCAATTCCAAACTTCCCCAAAGGCTGCCTCAAAGGTTCCTCCACTCATTTACCCTCTGCACTAAGTCATCATACAGCCACCTTTCTCTCTTTTCCCCTCAAACCTCCTATTAGGTTTCCAAAAGCTCCAGGAGGCTCCACAAATCAAAGACTGATCTCCCAGGCAGCTTCAGAAGAGATGTGGAGAAAATTGGGGGGAAGCAAAATACCCAGACAACTGGGCTACTTTTTGTCCAAATTAACAGCTGACATGTTGTGGGGAAAATCTTTAGGGGAAAACAATTGATTTATCAGTTCCCTAGCTGTACAAGAAGGGTGATCTGAATTTTTAAAAAACCCTGCAACAAAAGGGCCATGCATCCCAGTCCAGCTATGCTGAATATAAGACAAGCTGACCATGGCACATATTCACACAGGGTTGAAATGTATTAAATTACTCTGCAAGAATACTCAATTGAGCAATTGACGCAGCCTTCTGTAAACTTCGCTTGGAGAATTCAAAACCTCAGCTGAATAGGAGTGAAAACCTGAGGAAGTATTTACACTTTTTTTTAGTTTTTCCAATTATTAAGGGGCAATTTAGCATGGCCAATCCTACCCTGCTCATCTTTGGGTTGTGGGGTGAGACCCACGCAGATACTGGGAGAAGGTGCAAACTCCACATGGACTGTGACCCGAGGCCGGGATCAAACCCGGGTCTTCGGCGCCATGAGGCAGCAGTGCTAACATCTACGCCGCTGTGCCACCCTGTATTTACACTGCTGATTGAAATTGACTTCTTAAATCTTTGTCAGTGGAAGTCTTGTGGCACAGTTTCCCAACCTCGAGCCAGAGGCTCCAGGTTTGAGGCTCACCACAGGACTTGGCGACCAAGGAAGGTGCGTTCATAACATAGTCAAAGGCAGAGTATCAACTTAAAAAATCCTTCCAATGCACCAATGGTTGGTGGTAAGACTGGGAGAGACTCCTAGTCAGCCGTGCTTGATGTGGAGTGGTGCCTCTCAAGCTATGAGCCTCTGACAACAAGCTAATGACCTGTTCCAGGTAAGACTTGCTATGGAATCAGATGAAAGTCTGCCTTGTGCAGCACTATGTGCAGGAGAAGAGGAAAAACAAATCTTTGTCAGTTTTCATTCAGCTTGTCATATGTTGGTTCATAACTTTTAAATAAAATCTTCTTGAAACGATTCAATGGTATTAGTCTAGGGAACTAGGGAAGGACTATGCAATTGTTTTACTTTCATGGATCAGTTTGTTGTGTGACATTGTAATTCAGAGGCGATGGTGGATATGTTTAAATCCCTCTTCACACTAGTTTTCAGTCATGGCTCAGTGGATAGCACTCCTGCCTTTATGTCAGAAGATTGTGAGTTGACAATCCTGCTCCTGAGATTTAAATACAAATTCTGAGGCTGATGCTGAGGCAGTGCTGCACTTGCAGAGGTGCCATCTTTCAGACCTGATATTAACCTGAGGTCTTGTTGTCCCCATCAAGTGGATATAAACAATCCCATGGCACTATAATGTCAAGGTACTGGGGTACTCCCTAGAGTCCTGGCCAATATTTATCCCCCAACCAACATCACCAAAACAAATTATCTGCTCATTATCACATTGTTGTTTGTAGGACCTCGCTGTGCGTAAATTGGCTAATGCATTACCTACATTACAACTGTAGTTACACTTCAAAGGTATTTAATTATCTTAAAAGTGCCTTGGGGTGTATGGAATCATGCATAAATTCAACTTTTTATTCCTATTTCAAACCAACAGATCTTGAAGTTCTGATTCAAATCAGAGAAACCAGCAAATGTGAGTAATATGTAAAAACACGACTGAGTTCCAACAGCAAGTGATGCATATGAACCCAGCGTTGTAAATAGACAATCTGTGGCCGAGATCATTCTTTTAAATAGTTGTCATTTTTTTCTGAAATGTGACTGTTACTTTAATGAGCTGGGCTTTAGCAGACTGCAAAGTTACACAAAAATTGAAACCAAAAACAGGAATTCGACACATCAGTCTGTGTTAATGAGATCCTTCCTAAATGCTCATAGTCTCGCCCATCTGCATGTTGAGAAGGCTGTGGTGGTCCATCTCCTTCTGGAATGTGCCTTTACACAGAGGGTCTAGAGCAAAATGAAGTGTTTTTTGTTGAGGTTCATCCAAGCAGCTCCAGATGCATTCCCAGGAAAAGACGCCAAAGACAAATAAATATAAACTGCAGCTGGAGGATCATCCAGTGAAAGTTGCTCTTCGGTCTGCCTGAAACTTGGTTTTCCAGTACAGACTGGCACTTTCCAAGGTCCGGGACAATGTGCTGAGGGATGCACTAAAGCTTGGGGCAGCTGCCATCGATTTGCAATGCGGGAAGACCACCGTCTAAGGCCTTTTATGGTACACAGAGCAGTTGGAAATCGTACAGAACCCCTTGGGCTGTTTGACTCACATTGAATGTAGACAGTGAATATTATGTATAACTGTATTGGAACACCTAAGAGTGCAGCTTGATCTATATTAATAATTTGAATATCATTGCATTTCTGTAAGGGCCATTTTGAAATGTTTCATAATGTTCTTTTAGATATCTAACGAATAAAGTATATTTTTGCAAAAAGAAAGTCTATCCTGATTCCATTTGCCCACAACATTTTCTTTTTTTTAAATTTAGAGTACCCAATTCTTTTTTTTTGCGATTAAGGAGAAATTTAGCATGGCCAATTCACCTACCCTGCACATCTTTTTGGGTTGAGAGGGTCAGACCCATGCAGACACGGGGAGAATGTGCGAACTCCACAGACAGTGACCCAGAGCTAAGATCGAACCCGGGTCCTCGCCACTGTGAGGCAACAATACAAACCACTGCGTCACCATGCTGCCCTTCCCACAACATTTCCAGATCTCTTCATTCTACCTTGTTTCAATTATCTACTTAATCCATTCCTATAAAATGGTACAGGCTGGACTTTCCAAAGAGTTGTTTCTGCTCCGCTGCTCCAACTTTTCTAGAAGTGATGTGAAAACCCACCTTATGTGCATAAAAGTGTTTCCAATACACTTTCGGCAACATTACGATGTGGGATCAGGAACAAGAGTAGCAGAAGCTCCAAGGGATCTCCCATCCAATGGTCTTTGCTTCATTCACTGACTCTAAGGTTTCTCCTGCTTTCTGTCCCAAATTACCTGAATTGAAATTTACATCTCCTTGTTCTGGATCCCTCAACCACAGAAACCGAGGTTTCTATATACTCTGTCCCTTCCCGTCATAATTTTAAACAGCTCTAATCAATTAACCTTACAATCTTTTCTGTTCTAATTATTGGTGAAATTAAGTGCTTGATTAAACAGGAAAAACTGTAAATTCACTTCCATTTGAGAGCAATTGTCCATTTTCTCAATGCGACAGTATCACCCCACCCCATGCATTTCAACTTTGCCTCCGCATTTTTTAAGAAAGAGAATCATGTAGTCTATTTTTCCCAATGTTGTCTCTCCCCACTAACTCTAACTCCACACCCCTCCCATCCCCCATTCTCTGATGGTGCCAATTCATTCTGGTTTCCTTTTTTTCTTCCTTTTTAAATAAATTAGAGTACCCAATACATTTTTTCCAAATAAGGGGCAATTTAGCGTAGCCAATCCACCTACCCTGCACATCTTTGGGTTCTGGGGACGAAACCCACACAAACACGGGGAGAATGTGCAAACTCCACACGGACAGTGACCCAGAGCCTGGATCGAACCTGGGACCTCAGCACCGTGATGCAGCAGGGCTAACCCACTGCGTCACCGTGCTGCCCTTCATTCTGGTTTGTGACATAATGCCCAGTCTGAGCTGAGTCAATCATAAAAAAGGTTAGCGTTGGGGCATTACAATTGGGTCTGAACATTCCCAAATCGAGGGAAAAGATTTGGGCAGCACGGTAGCATGGTGGTTAGCATAAATGCTTCACAGCTCCAGGGTCCCAGGTTCAGTTCCCGGCTGGGTCACTGTCTGTGCGGAGTCTGCACGTCCTTCCCGTGTGTGCGTGGGTTTCCTCCGGGTGCTCCGGTTTCCTCCCACAGTCCAAAGATGTGCGGGTTAAGTGGATTGGCCATGCTAAATTGCCCGTAGTGTCCTAAAAAGTAAGGGGGGGGGGGGTTACGGGTATAGGGTGGATACGTGGGTTTGAGTAGGATGATCATTGCTCGGCACAACATCAAGGGCCTGTTCTGTGCTGTACTGTTCTATGTTCTATCTATTTGGAATACGGTTATAATTTCTGTCGTGAGGCTGGATTGCACAATGGATGGGTGTGGATATCAGGTGAGGGCACAGTCAGACTCATTTGCCATGCCCTCCCCAAGCTGAATAGTACAGCCAGTGCAGATCAGCTGCAGCAGAGGGAGGCAGAGACAGAACTGGAGAAAGAGACAAAGAGAGAGAGAGACAGAAAAAGAGCAGAGGCAGTCAGACAGACAGAGGCTGAGAGAGATAGAGAGACACCGGCAGACTGGAAGACAGAAAGCTAGGAGACGACAAAACGTATGACAAGGAAAGTGATATATGCAAATTCAGGGACAGAGAGAATAAGTGGTCATCAGTCGCTACGCATTGCAGGCTGTTAATTGTTTGTACACAAATGGGAAGATGGAAAGAGAGGGAGAACAGGAGCTTGTTACATTCTCATTAAATGAAACCTGGTTAATAAAGAGCTGCAGAGATTCCCAGCAGAGGCTGTCTCCTGCCAGCCTCGCAGGATGTGCCTTGAATACAAAGCGAGGCTCGCTCAACTATCCCGAGTCACCTGCTACCATGGCCTGGCCTGGCTTTCTCTCGCCGCCGTCTGCCAGGCCCCTTATCGCCACGTTACTGTTCGGGGGTGGGGGGGGGGCATAGTGAGCGAAGCAAATGGAGACACCCACTCAGGGGAGTCTCCAGACCACCGCGCTTTTGCCTTCTGGAGAGAGCGTTGGAAGCTGGAAAACCTGGCAGCTGAGTCAAGGACCCCAAGGGGGAAGTGTGGTTGTTGAGGGAAGGAGGGGGGCAGAGAGATCAAGTCCGGGGGGGGGGGGGGGGGGGCACACAGGACAGGCAGCTCACTCTGAATGTCAATTCACACATTACAGATGGACAAGGCAATGAAGGGCAGACATAACTCACGGGACTGAACCCCAGACAATGAGAAAGGACAGAATTAAAAAAAAGATCATTAGGGAGGAAACTATCTTTTTGCTGCAGTATTTGAATGGAACCCCCTCCCCTTATAATCTTCAGTGACGAAATTAAAATGCTTTGAGCATCTCTCTCCCACTCAAGGTCACTTATCCTAATTACACCGCACCCACCGCTATCTTTTATTCCTCAGAAACGTGATAAGCTCCAAACCCCTTTTAACATGATGTTTGTACTTTTGTCATAATTGGAGATACGACCCCTTTAGGGAAGAATTAAAGGAGTTTTTTTTAAATCGAATTCCGGACCAATAATCGGTTCAGACCAGCGGCCAATCAGGGGACTGTCGTTGGGCAGATTTCAGCCGCTGATCTGGGGAGAGGTTAATTAAACGGCGGATTAAGTCGTTTCTTGCAGGCAGCTCCTGAAATTTCACTGCAGTCACAGTCAATGACTGCGTGAGAGATTGCTGGCACTGAGGGCGATTAACTCGCTCCTTCCAGCAAATCTCTGCAATCTTCGCAGGACTTTAAACTAGCTTTCTGTTTATCCTAGATCTTGCAGTGTGCATCAGTTACTTAGCAAAGAGAATGGGGGAAAGAGAGACATGGAAAAAAGATGACTTGCATTTACATAGCACCTTTCACGATCACAAACGTCCCAAAGTTGAGTCATAGCCAGCACAAATAAAGCTCATTTTGGATGTTGGAGGCAAATCATCCCAGCCCCGGGCGACAGGGCGGCTGCCTAAGGTGCTGAGGACCTGGGTTCGATCCTGGCCCCAGTCACTGTCTGTCCCCATGTCTGCGTGGGACTCACCCCCATAACCCAAAGATGTGCAGGGTAGGTAGATTGGCCACGCTAAATTGCCTCCTAATTGGAAAAAAAATAATAATGGGTACTGTTTTTAAAAAAATAATCTCAGGCGCAGGACATCGCTGCAGAAACAAAAACAGAAAGTCTCAGCAGGTCTGACTGCATCTGTGGAGAGAGAAGGGAGTTAACGTTAAAACTGCAGAAGCTCACAGGGCTAGGCCTTAGATCCAAACATTTTTTTCAACAGTTGTTTCAAGAACGACCTTCCCTCCATCAGGAGGTCATACATGGTGATGTTTTCTGATGACTGCGCAATGTTCAGTTCCATTCATAGCTCCTCAGATGATGAAGCAGTCTGTGCCTGCATGCAGCAAGACCTGGACCACATCCAGGCTTGAGCTGATAAGTGTCAAGGAAGGAACATTCATGCCATACAAGTGCCAAGCAATGACCATCTGTAAAAAGAGAATCTACCATCACTGAATTCTACAGCACCAACATTCTTGGGGCTACTATTGCCCAGAAACGTAACCAGCCACATAAGTACTCTGCTTACAAGAGTAGTTAAGATGCTGGGAATTATGTGGCACCTAACTCACTTCCTGACTTCCCTAAGCCTGTCCACTATCTACAAGACAGAAGTCAGGAGTGTGATGGAATGCTCTCCACTTGCCTGGATGAGTGCAGTTTCAAGAACACTCAAGAAGCTCAACACCTCAACACCTCCCCACTTTATCAGCACCCCATCCAGCCACCACCAGAGGCATTTAATCCCACCACCACTGATGCACAGTGGCAAGAGTGTGTACCATCTTCACAATGCACTGCACTTGAGGAAGGATGTGAAGGCTTTAGAGAGTGTGGAAAGAGTGATAGAGTTATTACAGCATGGAAAAAGGCCCTTTAGCCCATTGTGTCCATGCTGGCCATCAAGCTCCTATCTACTCTAATCCCATTTTCCAGCACTTGGCCCACAGCCTTGTATGCTATGGCATTTCAAGCGCTCACCTAAGTACCTCCTAAATATTGTGAGGCTTCCCACCTCTACTACCCTTTCAACCAGATTCTAACCACCCTCTGGGTGAAAAGACGTTTCATCGCATCCCCTCTAACCCTCCTGCTCCTTACCTTAAATTTATGCACCCTGGTTATTGCTCCCTCCGCTAAGGGAAAAGTTCCTTTCAAGCCACCTTATATGTGCCCTTCATAATTTTGAACCCATCAATCAGATTCCCCCTCAGCCTTCTCTGCCACCAAAGAAAATAACCCTAGTCGA